>NC_071581.1:4982945-5282945 GCF_024509145.1 Vidua macroura
TAAGTGCGTGTAATCATTTATCTGGGTCTTCTCTCGGTGTTTCAGGCAATGAAAGAATACACAGAATCAATTGAACTATGCAATAATATTATGAACTACAAACTTAAACCCTAACATGGCTTATTTATGATATAAAAGTAAATAAGATGTTTCAGAGTGCTTTCCTAAGCTCTTTAGTCAGTGATTTGAACTTTCTTTTTTTTCTTTCCCCCACCAGGAATCTTTAATGACTGGAAAACTCAATGGATCATGTTTTTCTCATCTAAGCTATTTTTACATTGACTGTGCTGTAAACACATGGAGGAGCTGTAAGTAAATGTTCTGTACTGCGTGATGAATTGGATTGCTACAGTCTGGAGGAAAGCAAAATAATAATTTCATTTCTGTGGTGATTTGCGTAGCTTGTGGTACAATGCCAGAAAGACTAACGGAAATGCTTATGGATACGTGGACTCCATTAATAATATTATGGATTACTGTCCTTCCTTCCATTTATATGGCTCCAATGAATCAATCTCAAGTACTACCAAGTGGATCCAGTACAGGACTAAAGAGGCTAAATGAAGAACAAAAAATTTTGCACCGTTCCAAGAGAGGCTGGGTTTGGAATCAAATGTTTGTATTGGAAGAATTTTCTGGACCTGAACCAATCCTAGTTGGCCGGGTAAGGCAAGATTTGGGTTTTTTTCTCTGAATGTATATATGTGTGACATGAGAAGGTCCTCAGCCATTCAGACTCTTCTAAGGAGTTTCAGACTGAGGTGCTTTGTGATTCCAAAATAGTTCTCTAATATCCATAGGTTTGTGCTTTAAATGTACCTGATTGTAAGGACATGATTTCCTAGTTAGCTAACCTGCTATTTCCAACAAAAAAAATGCATATTCCATTTGTCAAAAAACCCCATAAGCGCGTTCACATCCTTTCTTTTGTATCATTAGTCACCACTCCTTACTTCTGTCAGCTGAAGAATTTTACCAAAGCAGCTCTTTGCAATATAGTGCTGTGCATTCCTAAAGGTTGTTACACCTATAGGTCATTTTCTGTCTCCAGTCTGATGAATCAAGTTGTTTATGCTCTGAGGATTTTTAAAAAACAAGAACCAAAAAGGAAAGTGGGGACTGTACAGCAAATTATGAGGTCCTAGTTTATATGGAGGTCTATGCACATATATGGAATAACATTATTGCCACAGATTTTGTAATTGAATGTCAAAGTCAGGAAGATAACACAGGGCACATTATCATATTTTTCAGTGTCACAGCTTTTCTGCTGCCCTAAAGCTTTGCTTGTTGCCATGCATTAGTTTATTCTGTAGCTCAGGGTGTTACCTCCAGTCAGTGAATCAGCCTTGCACTTGTATGAGCCATCTGTATCCATCAGGGATGAATTACCCTCAGAATTATTCTTAGAAAAGAATGATCTGTTCATAAGTGCATGTTTGGCAGTGAGCAGGTATAAATACCTTAATTGTTTATCACTAAAGTTCAATTCCCACTGAAGAACCAAGTGCATTGTTGTCTTACTAGCTGTCTACTGAGGTTGAGTAAAAAAAAAAAATCTAGACAAACTATGGATAACAGTTAATTTCATGGTAATCTTGGAATTTCCATGGATAAATGAATAGCATATAGTATAATATAGGGACTGTCAATAGCTCTATTCAATTATTGAAGAGAACACAGATCAAGTGCATTTCCAAATCTTCCCTAGTGTAGCCACTTTCCAGGTGAGACTCAGGGTCAGAAGGTGTAATGAGCTTTCTATCCAGGGACTTTTGGTGCTGTGTCAATTTACATTTATATCAGGTATTTGGTATCTGTTCTCATTTGTTTCTCTGGGGTTAGTAACATATTTCAGTTTCACAGAGACAGCAATGTGCATATTTCACATCTTAAAATGTTTTATTCAACCCATTCTTTCTGGAATATTTTACTTGAGCTTTTAAAATTATTTTGAGTAGCTGGGGAGAATCCTGGGTTTGTACTTTGTGGTATTTTGATTTTCAGGGTATATCCAGGTCTAAATATTTCTACTATTTTAAGGGTTTTTTAGGTGGTTATAATATCCTGAATTGTTTGAGTCATTGGTGAATAGAAGTGGGTAGGTTAAACTAAGCCAAACCAAGGAAGACATTATCCCATCTTCTTCTGGCATTTTAAATAGAATTAGCTAAAATGCTGTGACAATCTATTTGTTGAGGCTGCTGCATAATTAAAACACTGCATGTTATAGACGGAGATGAGCAAGAAGCAAAGTTTGTTCCCATAGGGAGGAATTTTTGGTTTATTCATTAGAACAACATAGAATATTTTTGGAATTCTTCTCTCTATTTTTTCTCCCTCTCCAGAAAAATCATCCATATTTCTGACTTAGTTTTCTTTCCTAAGGCTTGTGAGTATTAAGAGTGCTTTCAGGCTGGTGGGCAGCCAGTGGGAGCAGAGGTACTCCACAGCTTTCAGAGCTGCTCTTAATCCTTCCTGACTGGAAAGCAGAGACTCCCTCAATTATACTTCTTGGCAATCCTTCCCAAAACTTAAGGGTGTACAGAATGTCACAAGCAAAATGCTTTCCTTTTCCGTGAAGCTGGGCTGTGGTTTGTCCTCTGTCACCCTCATTGGTTTCTTATCCGCTGCAATTTAAAAATAACCTCCTTTTCAGAACTCGCAGTAGGTTTGCACTTACCTGGTTCCTCCTCCTGGCTTTTCCACTTACACTCTTCCTCCAGCCTTGTGAGGTTTTTCCCTGGCAAAGGATTTGCACACCTGGGGTATCTCCTTCATTCTGGGACTTTAGTGACTATTTTTCTGCCCTATGACTTACCTCGATTTTCTTTTTTCTTCTTTTGCCAGACTTTGAATGAAGGACACTCAGTAAAACAGGATATAGCGAGTGCAGAGAGGCTTAACATTGTGGAGAGAGTGATATCAAATGTCTGCCCCATTTTTGCTGCATTTTCTGGATGGAAATGTGCTTTTGTCCTGTTATAGAGTCAGTATTGTTTGCTATGTGCTTTTTACATGTTGAAAGTTCTTGTACAATCTTCAAACAAATCTTTTATTTGGTGGCTAATTGCTTCAAAGAAAACATTCTAGAAGCAAATCTAATTATGTAGATCTTTGTTGCAATTTTTGTCTCTACACTGTTGTAGAGTGTACCTGGTGCTTTTCATAGTCATGTGCGTTTTGTACAAACATTTAATTAGGTGCTTTGGAGAATAAATACAAAAATAAGTTTTGCACAAACAGAAACAATACACACACAAGCAGAATTTGTTTTATGTTCTCAAATGGACCTTCAAAACCCACTGAAAATTCAGCTCTTAAGAACTGCTGAGAATAGAACTGATACTTAAGTAATGGTTTTTGTGTTAGTGGGTGGAAAGGCACTGAGTAGAAGCATTTGGTTCTAATGGAATTGATGGAATTTATCAGCAAAATAAAACTGAAAACTGAGATTAATTTTATAGGGTACAAACAGAACACAAATCACTTTGCAAATAAAAGCTTGAATGCAGAGTCTGTGAGTTCCTCCTGTTGGTTCAAAGGGTCTCATACCAAAGTTTGTGAAGTGCAGGGAAATTTAGCAAGACAGGATTACTGAGGTCTGTGGTATCTTTTATTAAACTGCTCAGTTTTTCCAGGGGAAACAGCTTCCAGACATAAAGACTTTTCTCTGGAGTTTTAAGTGTTGCAATGCAACTGCACACACTTCAGAGGTGCTTGTTCATTGCTGTTCTGCATGGATATAGAGTAATAAATGCATTCCCAGTGTATTTGCTCTAATAAAGGAAGTAAACTGTGGTGAGACTAATAGGAGGAATTAATGTGAACACCTTTGAAAGTGTGGTGTCTTTCTTCAATGACTCAAGTAAAGGACCGGAGCAAATCTTTTGCTTTCATTCTTGAACCTCTTAGAATGAATTTGGGCAATATGCACTTTTAATGCCAATTTTTGTCACTATGTTTGGTAGGATCAAGCTCAAAGTGAGCAACTCTACTCGAGTTCACACATCTGTAAAGAAGTGCTTTCTGAATTTATGAGATTTCCAATAAAAAGCCACAATTATTCTAGGTTTTAACTTATTTTTTTGGGGGCTATATTCATATGGCATTTATTTTGCCACATGGTATTTTCATAGAATCATGGAATAGAATATCCTGTATTGGAAGGGATCCATCAGGATCATCCAGTCCAGCTCCTGTCCCTGCCCAGATGCCCAGCAATCCCCCCTGAGCTCCGGCAGCCTCGGGGCCGTGCCCATTCCCTGGGGAGCCTGGGCAGTGCCAGCACCCTCTGGGGGAAGAACCTTTCCCTGATATTCAGCATAAGCATCCCCTGGCACAGCTTCATGCTCTCTGTCCCTCCTTTGGACATTCTCTTTATGATTTATACCATTCTTATTAAATTCTATATCATCTGATTCATTCTATATTATTCTTATTTATATTATTCTTACTAAAGTAAGTCCCATAATATTTTGATCTGCACATGTAAAAATCTATATGTGCATTTTGAGAAACCTGCAAAGTAACCTTTTTTGTGTTCATGCAACACACATCAAATGAGTTTGGGTTTATTCCCAGCAATAGAATACCGAGTGACAGATTTGCAAATACCCTTTTGTACTTCATTCCTTTTTTTTCCCCTTCACCCACAGAAGCAGGTAAATACTTTGCAAAGCTTCTGTGTCTCCTTTAGAAGCCTCCCCATCCTGCACAGTGCTGTCAGCAGCTAGCAGCCTCCCTGTGGCTGACAACCTCATTCAAGTGTAGAGTGATATGTCTTGTGACACTGCATGCTGTCCCTCTGGACTTGATTAGTTAGGTAGAACTTCCACTTGCTATACACTGCTGCATCTTCTCCATCTCCTCTGCATGCTCTTACAGCACCACGGCAGATGTGCTGTGAAATCTGGGCTCTAGCAAATGCCACTGTTCTTTCACAGGAGACAGCCTCCGAATTCACAATGACATAGGTAATAAAGTGAAAAAGCGTGAGGAAGCTGCTTTTGGGGTACTGCAGCTCCTGTTTTATGGAACATGTGTTGTTCGTGATGCTTTAAACGGGTTAGGACCTGGTTTAATAGAAGTTTTTAAGCAAAACTCTAGGATAGTCAATGTAATAGCAGTTGTTTTTAATTAGACTTATAGAATGTGCTCAGTTAGGAGGGATGCACAAGGATCATCCAAGTGCACCTTCTGTCCCTGCCCAGACCCCCCAACAATCCCCCCTGGGCATCCCTGGCAGCGCTGTCCAAACACTCCTGGAGCTCTGGCAGCCTCGGGGCCGTGCCCATTCCCTGGGAGCCTGGGCAGTGCCAGCACCCTTCCTGTGTCATCTCTCCAGCTTTTTGTTCCAGCCTGTCCATACACCCAGGGTGCTCCATCCATGCTGCAGAATCTGTCACTTGTTTGGCTTTGTTAAACCTCACAAAGTGTGGAGAGAATGAAAGAGGCAATGAAGGCCACAAAAGTTGTTTGTTTGTGTTTATGTTCTCTGGCTTACTGATAAATGAATCCAAATTTAGGTCCAGACACAAAAATCCACCAGCAGTCGCTCAGGTTGATGCTGTCTGTGTCCCACCACTCCACCGGCAATACTTCCCAGGTTGTCTCAGAATCTCCCCCAGACTTTTTTGATTTCCCTGTTTCCAGACCCCAAAAAATATTGCCTGTTTAGTCTGTGATGAGAGATTTGGGAAGTGAGCGTGGCAGGGAAGAGCAGCCCCTGTGGCACATCTATGCCTGGTCACCATCTGGAGAAGGTGCTCTGAAAATCCTGGATGGGAGGAAACCAGTGAGACTGTATTGGTGAGGCTCAGAAAGCACGGCCAGGTTGTGGTGAGCTCAAGGAGCTTTTCCATCCATGACTGCTTCTGAATTCCCTGGTTTGTGTCTTTTCACTCTGTTCAATGCAGATTTTCTTGTATGGAATGTGGGATGAGGGAGCTGGGCAACTTTTGCTGTTTGGAGCAACAGAGATTTTCCCCTTGATGTCTGGGGCTTGGGTTCAGGGCTGTAGAGGAGAAACAATTTTCCTGTAGGAGGAGCAGTGGACAGGCATCCTGTTCTCACATCAAGTGCTTCAGGCTGAGCTGCTGGAAAACCCAAACCTGGAAATGCAGAGAGCACTTATAAATTGCTTGGAGCTGTATGTTCTACATTATCCATGCTCTGTGCAATCCTTGATTTCTTCACCAACATGCATTTTCTATCTTGACCAGGAAATGGTAAAATGTTACTTGTTTAAAATCACGGCTAGTTCTGTTGAAGCACAAGTGATGCAAACAGGTGAAATAAATAAGGTTTTAATTAAGCAAGTTCCTTCCTCACGTTTTGCTTTTCATTCCCGCCCTGAGCTTGTGATTATGATGGCTGCCTAAAAATACTCTGTACTCAAGTGATGCAAACCAGAAATGTATATAACTAAGGCTAGCAGTATTTTGAGGAATGTATTAAATGTTGTTTCACTGAGTGAAAAAAAAAATCCTTGTGACTTGTAGGAGTAGCAATGTCCTGGCATGTTTCATAGGATTTAGCATAATCCTACATTAATGCTTTGGTAAAGTTTTCACAGAACAGCAATCACAACACCATATTAAATACATTCTACTATGTTTTTTCTAATACACACTTGTATGTTTTTCTATGATTTAAATGCATGCCATAAAATATTCAGTATCAGAAATGCTGCAAAGTCAACATTGCCTTCTGAGCCTTAGATTTTTGTTGTTGTTTTGCAACCATAATTACACACTAATTTTCCTGCTTAAGTTTAATAAATTCCCAGAAGCTGAAATGTATCAATTATTTTGTTACTGTATTCTTTATGAAAAATATGAATTCCCCCTGCCTTTTGTGTGCTTGAAAGGGAAGAGGTGACTCTGTACTGCACAGAATGCTCCAGTTGGCATCGTCTCAATCAGCTTAGTAAGCAGGAGTAGAACTAGCTAAGAAAAACTCTCTGTAATTAAATGTTACTGCAAAGAAAATAAACATAGCAGGCAACATTTTACAGAAGTCTGTTAAAAGTTTTGGTTTTAAAAAAAATATTCCTGAGCCTGCACAACTTTCATCTGTTTCTTTTTTAACTGAGAACAAGAAGAAATTTCAATATAAAGCATAAATTTAAGCAAGAACAGTTTGACTGACCCAACAGTGTCTACATTTTCTACTACGGTGTAAAAAAAAAAAATTTGCTGATTTCTCTAAGATTTAAGAAACAAGACATATCTCCAGACACTGAAAATCTCATTTCTGTATATTTCTGGGAGTATTACTGAATACAGTTGAACACTTTCATACTCCTTCATCTCCAGCCTGGGGCATGATATAACCACAATTTAAGCAGAGACACAACTTAAACCCCTTGAACATCAGCTATAGAACAGGACTTGTAATAACTTCAAAGAGGCATTTTATCAGTTACTTATGAATCCAGCATCTTAAAGGGTCAAACTGCAAAACACCAGGCACCTCCTCAGCTGCCTGTATTTTCTTTCATGCAGTAGGAAAATGTCTATGATGTGAAGAATAAATTAGAAGTTGGGCAGGGGTTTTGCTGGTTTTGTTTGTTTATTTTATGTTTTGTTCTCTTTGGGATTGGTGTTTTTTTTTAAATTTCCTTTTTTTAAATAAAAACGGATGGTATATGTTACTCTAGCATTATTCACTTAAATTTCTTGGTCATGTTTTTCTAGAGCCACAAAAATTTCTGGTATTCTGAAAAAAAGAGCAGCTAATATTGAGCATTTTGTTTGTAAAGAATTAGAAGCTTGTGTGCTTTTCAATATATTGATCTGAAAACTTTATCTTCCTCTCGGTGAAATGTTGGCTGCATGCAAAATGCTGAAGTGACACTATGAAAAATTGAGTTGAGTTTTTCCCATGATATTCTGAGATGCTCTATGATTGTTTAGTCTTTCCAACATTGCTTCAGTAAATGGTTTTCAATTTCTACCTGTAGGGCTCACCCCTCGTGCTGTCAGGATGCTTCAGTTCCAGCTGTCAATTTAACTACCAATTAGTGCCAATTGTGAGGGGAGTTTTTTGCTAAAAGTTTGTCCTTGCTGAACTTGACAAGCATATTTCCCATCCATCCATGAGCTCTCAGGTAGCTGTGATTTCCCAAAAGTGCTGGGATGTGTCTTTCAACCAATAAAGTGAAAGGGAAATTTTATTGTTCTCAGGTCCAGATAGGATATTCCTCAATGTGCCATGGATTTATGTAACAAAAACATTAATTTTGTATTAAAATGAGAGAATCCTTTGGTGGCTTTAGGCTTCCAGTAAGAGCTGTGGAGCTCAAGTGGGTGATAACTCATGAACTGAGCCACACCTAAGAAAGGCTTTGTAGCTGCTGGGCAGCACTGTCTTTTTTGGATGTAATAAATATACAATCACAGGAATCACAAGAAAAATAAGTTTTCGAGTGCAAAAAATGAGAATGAGTTTGCATAAATCTTGTTTCTTGAAAGTTCTGTTTTAAAAGTTGGGTTTTCTTCCTATTCTGGTAAAGTCAAAAAAGAAAAAGGGAGCCAGAGTGTGTGTGGTGCAACAGACCAAGGAATTCACAGCTGAGGGTCTTTTGTTTGGTGTTTGGCTTTTTGGTTTTGGTTGTGGGTTTTTTATTTGACAAAGCCAGGGATGTTGATGTTGGGCAAGTCAGTTTCATTGCAGAAATAATTTGCTAAAAATAAACATTTTAGGCAGCGTTTAAAGGCAACTATTATTTGCAAGCAATGTGTGAGGCATGTAGAATTGTAAAATAAATGCAGATAATTTTCCTAAAGATATTTAGGCAAATATTAATATGTTTGAATAGCCTCTTGGTGATCCCCGAGGAACACCTGTAGTGATACAGAGTACTTCATAACTTTCCTTTTTCCTGGGGACTCCCTGTTAGTGTAAAAATTCCCCTGCAAGGATTTCTTTTAAAGCCTTTATTTTACAGCAGTCATGCCAGCAGCTAAGCAAAAGTAAGCGTAGCTCTCCCTGGAGACTGTCAATGGCATTCCTGAATTAACCGCAGGAATCATTAGGAGCCACAGAAGACATCCCTTTCCTTGCTCCGGGCCCTGAGCTCAGTAACTGCTTCCCACCCAGCCCCTGGTGAGCAGAGGCAAAGCTGAGGTTTGTTCCAGCCCGGGAATGTGCTGGAATAAAAGGCTGGCTCACAGAGCATCCCTGGAGGTGAGCAGAGCGCTGCAGGCGCAGCCGGCAAAAGGGATTTCAGAGCAGTTCAGCGGCCCCAGCCGTTTGCTGGTTTCCATCCAGAAGCCACATTAGCTAATTCTCCTTTCCCTGGCCGAGGGAACCACGTGTGTGCAGTAGGGGCACTGCTGCCGGGGAGAAAAGGGGATTTTGGTATGGGCAGAACCGGTGGTGGGCACCCAGCTGTGCAGCACACGGGGCACAGAGGGGCTGAACCAAACCACACCTCTTCCAGCCCGATGTAAGGTCATCGTGCCACAAGCATCATCAGGATCTATTTAACATTTTATTTTGACATGTTGTACACCCAACCCAAGCAGTAAGGATTTTAAAACAAATGGGCAAAACCACTGTATGATTTTTTTTTTTCACTTAGTTTGGGATAATTGGCAGCAGAATTGGTGCAGCATGAACCTGTGTATTAAAGCATGATGCAAAAGGCTCAGAATCTCCTAGTGCTCACCTCAGAGAGCTTATTAAAAATCTGCTATGTTTTTATAGAATAAAGTTTCTAAATGGAATTGCTGACATACTTGCTCTCTTGCTATTCCCTTTTCAGTCTTATTGCCTTTTTTCTAAATTTTAAATTGCCTGTTTTTCAGGCCACCTGTTCTCTAATTATTATGCAGCCTATAGCATTTCACATAGACCACTGGCACACTTTGCAATTCCTGGTGTTGTCCTGCCATACTGACAAGAAAATACCATGTCCAGAGGCAAAGGGAAAATGCTTGTACTTCTTTCTTCACATAAAATCGTCTGAAACAAGACTTAGTGCCAACACAATATTTCCAACTTGTTCATTTATTTCTGCTAATTAATGGGTCTTGATTATGCTGTTGGCTATCCCACATGAACTGACAGCAAGTGCTCTAAATGTACAAGGGCTTTTTATTGAGTTTTCATATGAAAAAATGGGAGTTATTTTAATCATTTAAATCACATATCAGGATTTTACTTGGTCTGTAAGACCAAATTTAAACTATGGGGTTTTTTAAAGAAATCTCAATGTAAAACTGGTTTTTGTACAATTTTAAAAAATGTTGCACATATCCTCAAAGCACCCTCACCATGAGGACTGGTGCACCAAGAAGCAGTAAATGTGAAAGCTGTTAATGCTGCCATTTATATCAAGAAATTTTGGCTAAAATTTCAATCCATTTTGTTGAGTAGGAGACAATTCCAGCCTCAAAGCTGTTGCTGACTAATTGAGATATGTAATTTATTAATAACTGAAATGAGATATAATAACTGAAATATGAGTATACTTCAATACGTTGAATATACTGGCCCAGTGGAGTTACCACAGCTCAAAATTAAGGAAAGAAAATGGACAATACTAAATTGTCAGGAAACATTAGGCTCCTTTTTCTGTGCAGAAAGCAATGGCACTGATCATTCCATTACATAATTATTTTGTAATTGATCTGAATTCTGCCCTTCCAAAAGACCACCCGCTTGTTCCTATCACTGATAAGCCAAGGACTGCATGGAACTGAGCAGTCTGGATGCAAGACCAAATATTTGGATTTTTAAGGGGATTTTTCAGCAAATGTTTCTATCTAAATCAAATGCATTCTGCACAAATCCTGTTGTAGGCAATTCTCTGAGGGGGACAGACTGATGGATAGTAAAGCAAAACTTTGCTCTGTCAGGCTGGAGGTCACTCCTGAGAGAGTAGGTTCATTGCAGTGCTTTGAATGGGGGATGAAATGCATGTGCTTTACACTCACAGAGTGAGAAAAAACATAGCATGGCTGAGGCAGGATTTATCCCACAGACAACAGCTATTCAGAATCAGGAATACATCTGTAATTCTTGCTGAATAACTGGGTAAGACAGGAGATACTTTTCCAACTCTAAACCAGGCTCTGTTTTCCAGTTTCACTAGGCATCCAGTCCATCCTAATGTATTTAATGTAAAGTCTAAAATACAATTTATGCAGGGTCTGGTGGAGCCAGGGTGGTGAAACAAAGAGAACTGACTACAGTGAGATGAAAACTGGTGTGTGTGAGTGGGTTGGTAGATGTGTAAGGGAATATTGAAGGGATTTTTGTTAAGGGGGACCACAATAACCAGTAGGGCAGGGGCTTCATTAGGGAAACTGTGGCTCTTTCTGGCATGAAGTAAGTGTAGGAGCACAAGAAAACCACAGCATTTGGGTGGCTTCCTTGTCAGGTAGAATGGCCACCCTGAGCTCAGCCCAAAGCTTCTCCTGTGCAGGTGAGCAATGCCAGCTGTGCCAGCCTTTCCTGCCAGCAGAGCTGCTCCATCCCTCTGCTCCTCCTGGAGCCTCCTCTGGGCTCTCTGCAGCAGCTCCAGGTCCCTCCTGTGCTGGCCAGGCTGGGGCAGCTCTGCAGGTGGCTCTCAGCTGAGGGCAGAGGGGCACAATCCCCTCCCCTGCTGCCCATGCTGGGAGATCAGCCCAGGGTGAAGTTTCATAGAAAGGTTTGGTTGGAAGGGACCTTAAAACCCATCCAGTGCCACCCCTGCCATGGCAGGGACACCTCCCACTGTCCCAGGCTGCTCCCAGCCCCAGTGTCCAGCCTGGCCTTGGGCACTGCCAGGGATCCAGGGGCAGCCACAGCTGCTCTGGGCACCCTGGGCCAATGGCTGCCCACCCTCCCAGGGAATAAATTTTTTCCTAATATGCAATCTAAACCTAAATGCATCAGTTTGAAGCCATTCCCCCTTGTCCTGTCTCTCCAGGCTCCTGTAAATAGTCTCTCCCCATCCTTCTTGTGGGCTTCCTTCAGGCACTGCAGGTCCTGTAGATTGATCCCTGTAATGTTTGTGACCTTTTCCATTCTTTTAGAAATGCTGCTGAACTTTTCTCTAGTGTCTGTGCCTTCATCCTCAATGCAGCAGGATTTGGAGCTGAAAGGGAAAGAGGAAAAAAAAAAGAGAATGCACTGAAGGTAATTTTGCACGTGGTACCATGTTCTGCTTTGCAATAAGAAAAGATTTGCAGCCACTCAGAAATCCTTTATTTTATAATCTCCCCTATTGATCACACCTGTATTGAAATCCTGAGCGCGGGAGCTCAAACATTCTTTGCTTCTCAGAAATAATTGGGTTATCGTTTATTTCATCAGAGTATCAAAAAGGGGTAATGAGACATCCTTTAATCTTTAAAAGTGTTTTGTCATTGTGTGCCTTACCAACAGAACACTGGTCTGGATCCTTTGGAAGTGCAGATTGCTCATTAGGAATGTGTGCAATGAAATAATTTAAGAGAGGGAACGTTCATCCTGTGTATGTCTAAATCTCCACTATTTTCAATTGACTCTTCATATGAAACATTTCTTGTTAAGGCTGTTTGGAGAGGCATAAAGTGTTTTGTGTACTAAATCAAAGCTGCTATGGTTTCACTTATAGGAATTAATGATGGGCCATGTAAGTAGAAAAGGTATTGTTGTGTATAACCTGTCACAGCCAAACTGGGGAAAGGTTTGTCCTTGCTACTGTTCTGGCCTTCTATTACAAAGAGCAGGAAGAACAGTCAATAACCACTTATTAATGATTTTCTCTGTCCTTTATTGTAGCTTCAGGTACATTAGGCTCTCAGTAATTATCTCATTCATAATCCTCCGTAACAAGTAATACTTTCTGCATCTTGTGAAGCATAATTGGAAAATATTTTCTTTGGATGTACACTATTTCTATCCTCTCTTTAATATAACTTACCCCAAGAGTATCTTGCCAAGGAAAAATGAGCAAGCATAATTTTATACAGGTAATCAAATCTCTCAAATGTTGGCACATTTTCCTTTATCTCCATGGGACCAAAAGCCAACCTTCAAATAGACCTAGGCATTAAAGGGGAGAATTTCAGCACACAATTAGAACTCAAATAAGCTTGTACAAGGCAGCTTGAACAGAAGTGCTATTTTGAGTTATTAGTACTGTATTTCTACTACAGAATATTCCATTTGATTAATACAGAACTGCAAGGGAACATATATACACACACACTATATTAGTCTAAGTGCATGTGTTGTGTCTTTGTGTATATATAGATATGTCTAATACATTATTTAAACACTGGCTTATAGCAGGAGTTTACAGCTTTCTAAATAGTTCTATTTTTGCCCACTTAGAACTCCAAACCACATCTTGATGCAGGTTTTATCTTACTGTGCTGAGCAAAATAAATGTGAGGGGGAGGGAAATAAAGAAAGAAATCAGCATGTCTTTAGATTCCTTTCAGTTGCAATACCCAGCAGAACAGTTAATTTATTCCAAACTTTCTGACATAAATCACGCTGAAAGGGAGACAAGGAAGCCCTAAGGGACTGCAGATACAAAGCTCAGGACTGGTTTCAGGCTGAGCAGACACTTTAATCTGTGCTGGACCTACAATGAAACCTTTCAGCCTCCATTTTTGTTGTGGAATTGAACATTCTCATTTCTATTCTCACTTATTTCAGTATCAAGGGCTCTGGTGACTACAGAACCCAGGGAAAGATGATACTGAGAGAGCATTTGAGTCCCCAGCTGTAAATAATTCACCAGGATTCTGTAGTGTAGTGTATAACCCAGCAAGATAGCTGCCATGTTCACTGCGCTTAAGCTAAAGGAGACTCTAGATGGCTCAGGGAAGATTTTTTTTTCTCTATTCTAGCTTAAAAGTTCTGCTTGACTTGAGTTGCATATTTAAATGCAGCAGTTGGTAATTCAGAATTTTATGGTGTGAATATGCCCATTCTTCAAGACCAGCTTCTGGATGATTTTAAATTCCATTTTCAGTTAGCTAGTTTATTCCACGGCTGTCCCATGTAAAGTCTGCTGATTGAGGTCAGAATTTGTTTTTTATGTGCTTGGGTCAAGATTTTTCTATTTCGCATTACCATGAAAATATCCACTGAGTTCTTCCAGTTATAACACTTGAATTCTAAGATAATATGCTTAGTGAGCCTTTTGTTAATTATTGCCTTAATTCACTGGAAAAACATCGGTAAAAATGGGATATTCAGAATTGGCTTTTTAAATCTGGTGCAAGTATGATTTAAAAAATCCCAAAAAACCCAAGAAAGACCAAAAGCCCTCAATACAGAAATTATATTTTTAGCCTGAGTTAAAACAGCAATGGAGATGAGGTGACTTGGTAATAGTTTTGATAATCTGCTGGGTTTATTGATGGAACAAGCTCAGATCACCTGTCTCTGTCTGAATTTAAGCAAAGGTAGAAAGCACATGTAACACGGCTTTGGTTTTGACCATATCCTGAGTCAGGCTCGTAGCTCAGGCCAGTATTCTTTCCCCAGAGGAGCAAGAACCTTCTTCCAAGGTCTCCTGACAGTCTGAAGTGGCTCTGTTCTGAAAATTCTTACCTTTGCACAGCAAAATTGAACATCGTGAGCAGAACTAAGACCAGGGATAAAGAGTAAAGTGTAACTGGGAAGGGAATTCAGAAGGGTGGGAGCTGCTGTTCAGCTTTCTGTCCTGGGGAGAGGAATTTCAAATACCTGCCTAATTATATGGTCCAAACATAGATTGTGGGCATTGTCAGCCAATTCCTGATTCTCTGAAGGTTGGCTGTGGAACTCTGTCCATCAGGCTCTCTGTGAGAGGGTGTGGCTGGTTTTACACCCCAGTGATGTAGAAGGCTCACGTTGGCGCAAAGTGATGGCTGGCAGCTCTTTCCCAGCCTTGGACAAAGGCATTTTGTTGTTTCAGAGCTAGAGAGAATCCAGGTAGAGTAGCTGAAGCTGCTGGTGGATTTCTAGGTCTTTGTGACTCTCAGAAGTCATGTGCCAATGTCCAGATTAGTGCTAGAGCTGACCTCACCTGGACCTGTGAGCTAAATGACCTGGGCGTTGCTTAGGAAATCAAATTTTGTCATCCTCTGATGGCACTTCTTCTTTGTAGGTGAGATGACCTCTAACACTCCTTATTTCCTCTCAATATTCTTTGAACTATACCTCAGACTATTTTATATATAGGTGATCTTAACATTAGTCAGTGTTTCCTGTGAAGCTTGCAAAGTGTTTGAGCCTGTCTGTAAATCAGGCACTGCAGATAAAAGAATGTGTATTTGCACATTTTGTCAGGTCTTGGGGTTGGATAATGTGTTCAGCTTTTAAAACACAAATTTAAAATAATGAAAAGCGCCCCCCTTAGAATGCAGAGAGTGCAAAGGCCTCAGCAGGGAAGTCACAGTGTCAGAACATATGCAGTGCCATCTCTCTAAGGAGCTGCTGGGTGAGCTTGTACAAGTTCTGCATTATTTGCTGAGCTAGAAATGGTACCATGCACCTTTTCCAGCTGCATTGTGCCTCCCTGCTACCGAAATGAGCTTCCACAGACTTCAGTGTATTTGACATTTTTGTTGTGTTTTGTATCCTTTTGTCCTGTAAAACATTGTCCTTTGCACATTCAATTCCTTGCTCAGGGTCAGCTTCAAAAGGTTCAAGAACTTAGTGGAGCACTTCTGTGGTAATACAGGAAACCTTTGCTCCTCATACTTATTTTTCTCCTTCTCTGCATCGCTTTATGTTGATAAGGGAACTGAAGTTTGAGAGAGATAATTTTTTTAAAAAAATCCTTTGCCATTTATTTTCAATTTGTCCAAGTGCAGCATATCTGTGCTGACTTCATGTTCAGTATTATCATTAGGACAACTTAGGGAGTGGGGAGAATGGATTGTGGGAATAGCAAAAAGGAAGATTTCAAAGGAATTAATCTTTATTTTTACTTAAAAAAAAAAAGAAAAAAAGACCAGCTGTTCATTGTTATTTAAGACACTGGTCAGCCTCACAAATGGATGAGACTTTCTTTGTTGGAAATAGAAATTTCAGAAAATTAGTTTCTTTCTAAACTTAGGAGATTAATATTTGAGCTGAATAGAGACTCTGTGCTGTTGTATTTGTTTGTTTGAGACATCCATTGTTCTTGGAATTCTCTTGGAGCTCAGTGAACATTTGCATTACAACAAATACCTTTTATTACCAAGACTTTGACACAGCTGGGCAGGTCTGGAGCAGGGAACTTGCTGCTTCTCTGTTCCTCTTAGTATTCATCTTAATTCATCACACTGGGTTCATGTGGCATAAAAATGGGATGCACTTCACTGAAAATATGTGAATTTATCCTCAGAAATATGCAGTTGTGTGTACCCTGAGATGAGAGAGTCACTTTTAGTATCTATATTGGCTTTTTAAGCAGCAATAAAGGAAACTCTGCAATAATAACTGAGCACTTATGACTGGCAAACACACTCCTGCAGCTCAGAACTGGAATATGAATGGGCACCACAGGAGGTTTGCCCATTTCTGATGAAAACAGTTTTAACAGCATGAATTTATGAATCTACTCAGTGCAAATGAGAGTTTATTATGCTGAGAGTCCAAAAACGATGCTTCATTTATTAAATTAATACAAAAATGGTATTCAGATAGTGTTGGAGAGTTTTGTAGACCTTCCTGAATATCAGATCTGAGGCTGAAATCATTGACTTGGGTTATGGGAGGTAATGGAAAACAGGACAAGCTGCCAAAAACTTCCTATTCTTTGCTTGATTGAAATGAATGTGTATTTGGAACAGCACCTGTCACAGTTTCCCAATCTGTGCGCTAGAGGAAATGGTGCTTGCCCATTTTGAAATTTCTGGATTTGTTTAATGAAAGCTTTCTGTAATTTTTTTTCTCTATAAAAAAGCTTTTGCCCTTTTCAGATTATTCCTCCACCACATGGGTCAGCTGCAGTTATTGCTGCAAGATTTGAAGCATTGACAACTACTGTAGTACAGTCTGAAGTAGCTTCAAATTTTGATGGGTATGGCAGAATTCATAACATAAAATTCAGGCAAATTTGATACCTAGTGCCACATAACTGTGAGTCTTATTGCCAGATTTGGATATCTAGTCTGCCAGCTGCACTGTGCACTGCCCAGCTCATTCAAACCATATGCCTTGAGCAAACAATCAGCAAAGTGTGTTAAAAGCTCTGAGAAGTACCACATTAGCCATACGTCAGCCAGCTGCATGTCCTGCCCTATTAATTTCAATAAAAGCTTACCCCTTCAAAACTGATTTTTTGACTTCTTTGATCTAAAAATATGGCTTAAATAAAATCTGTGCATCTGCAGTTAGGTTTACAGCAAAAAAAATCATTCTATCTTCAAAATAATATTGAAATTTTGGTTCGGTTTTAAAAGTTTCCCTAGAGACAGAAGAATCCATTACAAGTTTCCCTGTAGCTGGAAAGGAAACAGTCACTCATGAGCACCCTAAAGCCATTTGTAGCACATATTCTTCATACTCTTGAGGGACTCTTGCCCAGAGTAGAATACTCAGTCTTGTGCCATAAGAAAAATGAAAAATGTATGCATTGTTTTTCTCCCTTTTGTTGGATTTAGCTGATGCTCACCCTGCTGGCGTCACTACCCTGAGGCTGTTTGCAAGAGTGAGTCAAGAATACACTGGTAGTAATAAACATGTAAACTGTGCATTTGTATGGCTCCCTACATCTCTGAGGCACTGCTTTGTCTCTGCACCTCTGTATGTTTGTTTTATGTGCCCTGGTTATAATGGATTCTCCAGTGTTTACGTTTATGTAGCCATGGATTGTTATTATCTCATATTAGAAGAAGGGGTGAATATGAAAAAAAAAGAGCAGCATTGTTGTGACAGGTACAACATACTTTCTCAGGGCCCAGGGTAGTATTATTTTGGATTCAGTTTTGTGGAGTTTAAAAACCAAGAACAATGCATATTAATACAAATGTTACAGCATCTCTGAGCAGGAATGAAATATTTTGTTCCAAGCTGTCTTAGCTAAACAAAAAAGGGTAGCAAGTATATTGTGAATGAAACATTTTCATTGCTGATTTTTACCTACATAGTCTTCTTCTTTGATCCTCTGAAATATTTTTTCAAGAGAAACCAATGTTGCAAGGGCTAAGGCAGAACAGCTAGTAGCCTACTGGGGTTAGTTGTCTGCTCTCCAGAGTGATCACAGTTAAGCCAAAGTGAGGAATAATTAGGCAGGTAAATTCAATCTACTTTCTATCAGTAATACTGATTTATACCATTATTAATATCACCCTGCAATGGTAGGGGGAAAAAATCTTTAAATATTAGGGGTAGTAGAGAATCTGACAGACTTTTATTGTTTTGACTGGAACATCAGTGCCCAGGAAAGGCTGAGGGAGCTGGGGCTGCTCAGCCTGGAGAGGAGCCCCAGCTGAGAGGGACCTCAGCCCTGGCTGTCCCTGGCTGTCCCTGGCTGTCTGTCCCTGTGTGTCCCTGTCTGTCTGTCCCTGTGTGTCCCTGTGTGTCCTGTGTGTCCCTGTCTGTCTGTCCCTGTCTGACTGTCCCTGTCTGTCCCTGTGTGTCCCTGTCTGTCCCTGTCTGTCCCTGGCTGTCCCTGTGTGTCCCTGTCTGTCTGTCCCTGTGTGTCCCTGTCTGTCTGTCCCTGTGTGCAGGAGGGCAGAGCAGCCCCAGGCTCTGCTGCAGGCCCAGCGATGGCCCCAGAGCCCCGGGCAGGGCCTGAGCCCAGGAGCTGCCCCTGCCCAGGAGGCAGAACTGCTGCCCTGGGCAGTGCCAGCCCTGAGCAGATGGTGCAGAGAGGCTGTGGAGTCTCCTCCCTGGGGATATTGCAGAGCCCCACGGACACACTGCTGTGCCCTGTGCTCTGGGATGGCCCTGCTGGAGCAGAGAGGTGCTGGTGCAGAGGAGCTCCTGTGGGTCCTTCCAGCCTCAGCCATGCTGGGGTTGTGTTTTATTTCTCTCTTGATCTATGAAAGTTCTCACAGTAAAGACAAATGACAAGGACACAGTTCTACTCCTCAGGCCTTAGACTGTGTGCAATAGATGTAACACACCATTGTTTATCCTTTGTTTCTGCTCATCTCATCTCATCTCGTCACAGACCTTTAATGACTTTATTGGGTAGTTTATCGACTCAGCTTCCAGTTTCCTTTTTCCTTCCATCCGAGGTCATTGCAGACAGAATACATCTTGAATTGGCACAAGGTATCTCCTGTTCTACATAGTTTAAAATTACTAAAGCTCCTCCTTTGTGCAGTAGCTCTGATAGTTGGTCTCCTCCAAATTCTGGTCCCTAGGATTAACAACGTCAAACATAGTTTAAGACAGTGGCAAATTCTTAGAGCTTTACTCTACTTGCGGTGGAAGTGGCTGAAAATCCACCAGCCTTTTACCAGGCCTTGACTGTGGCTATGAAGTCTTAAGACAGGTCTGCAGAGAGACAATAACTGATAAAAATACATGTTTATAAAGGTTGCTTCAAGGTTGGGGGTGTGGCTCCCTGCAGAAGAATTCCTCCAGTGTTAAACTGATACTACACTGGATGAGAGCCAACAAGCTCTGAGCTTGCTCTTAAAAACCTGGAGCTGGAGATCTTTCAGAGAATACATCTGTATTGCTAATTTGCACCTTGAAGGAGGAAATTGGCTGGAGAGTTGGTGAGAATGAATAAATTGATTCACAGTGGGTTGACAACTCCCTGTGTCTGACTTTCTGTGAAACATCTGTGGGTGATGCCACCACAAAATTTGACTGCTGGCTCGCAAGCTGGTCTACTATCAATATGTGATTAAAAACCTGTTGCTCAGATATATGAACTGGATTCGTGGCACTGTTTTCCAGATTACTTTGTCTAGCTTTGAATGGGTGATAAAGGGGCTGGAGCAGAGCAAGGAAAAACCTGCTTCTTCAAAAAATATCATCTCTGCCAACTCTCATAGATGTTCAAGCGGAATAATGCAGCAGAAAATCAAGCCCACATCTGAAAGTAATGATTTATCCTGAAAATATTTTTCTTTATAAAAAGTTTTCTTTTTACAGTTTTAGTGAGAAAAATAATGAAGATGAGTAAGTTTTAGCAAGTATTGCAAGGTGAAATTTCTAACAGCTAAATCATTAAATGCACTCATTTGTAAACATCAGTGATGAAGATGACAAGTTGTATAGATCACAATTCTTCTCTTCTTGTCATGAGGAGTAGTGATTTATTATTTGAGTAATCATGCAGCACAACACAGGATTTAGCTTCCCCAAGAAAACGATTTGCAATGTTTATGAATGTATGGATGTATTAGTATTTCATTAGAAAATTATGAACTCAGAAAAAAAAAATTATTAGTTTCTAAATTGTGATGCTTGTACACTGAATAAAGCTATAATGTAAACCAGACAAGGCAGGCCTGTGAATCAAATGCTCCTGCACATCATATATTAAAGATTTTCCTGATTTGTGTCTGCTGTAGACAAAGAATACTCATGTTTGTGCCACTTTAATCCATGATGAAGGTGCAGCATGTACTCAGAAAAATGTCCTTATGTTGAGCACACGTAGTAAGTTTTTTTTGATCCTGAGAATTGTCCAGTTTCATACAAAGATTAAATGAGACAAGAGACTCAGATGTCCTAGCAGTCTACACTTGGTGCTGAAGAATGAATGGATTAAATATATGAAATTCTTAGCTAGTCTCTTTCTGCAAAGGAAAACATAACATTATGCAATTACACAGTATGGGCATTTAAATTTATTCAGCCCTTGTAGAATCTGCCTGTGGTGTCTTTTTCCCCCCAAACAGACATTATTGTAGGTTTATTCTGAGAAGCAATTTGCCATATCACAGCTGGTCATCAGTGAGGCATTGTAGGCCTAATTCCATGGCTGGCCCTCAGTGAGGCGTTGTGGTTCCCTCGTGCTGCTCTGTGCCAGGACACACTCGGCTCTTACTGCAGTGAGGAGTGTTGGATGTAGATTTGTTGGGAGCACAAGCTGCAAGTTTGTTTTTTCAGGCTAAAGGGAAGGACTATTAACCACAAACTCTAGAGCCTCTGATTTTATAATTGGAAATCAATTGGGCAAAGCCTAGTTTTGCATATGCGACCTCTTCCTGTGACTGTATCCCAGAATAGTTTTCTCCTGAAATGATTTGCTTAACAATTTTACATTACCAGCTAATCTATTTGCAAAATCAGTTTGAAATACTAAATTACCTGTGTGCTTTTGGCGACCACATAGAAAAAAGTTTAACCAGCATGGAATTATCTGAATGGTGTTTTTTTTTGTAATTTACATTTTAATCTCATTGTTCATTTGCTTTAATTAAAAGCCATCACAAAAGTTATTGGCACTGTGGAGTTGCAGTGACTTTGGTAAGGGCACAGTGGGGTTGATTACATCTGGAGTTTATATTGTTCTCTTGTGTCCAAAGAGGGTAAAATGCAGCTCGAGTGTGTTAGGCCAGACTTTGCTAAAAGACTTTTACTCAACTGGTTTGGCCACCATGGGCCTGTGTGGTGGTGTAGACTCATTTCTGTCCTGATTACCCTGGTGTTTGGGAATGCTCGGGTGGCAGGGATATAGCATTTCCTATTGTTATACTGCCTGTTATTATTTCTCTGCTAGTGTGCACAGAGAGCTGTTTAGCTTTCTGAAAAGAAGGTGCCTGGCCAGTGCATTTAATACCAATGACCTTCAGATGCAGGGCTGGGGGAACAGGACCCAAAATCTGTTTTGTTTCCTGGAAAGTGAACTACACAAACTGTTGTAGGTGACAAGTTCCACAGGGGCCAGCGTGGGGCCAGGGTTATTTAATATCTTCATTAAGATATTAATGAAGATATTCTATAATGATATTATGGAATGGGTGGATTAGATCAGAGATTAGGAAGAAGTGAGGGTGGGCAGGCCCTGGCACAGGGTGCCCAGAGCAGCTGGGGCTGCCCCTGGATCCCTGGCAGTGCCCAAGGCCAGGCTGGACACTGGGGCTGGAGCAGCCTGGGACAGTGGGAGGTGTCCCTGCCACTATTGGTTTTTCCTGTATTTACAGTGCTTGATCTTATACAAACATATCAACATATAAAATGTGTTGCTATTCTGGTTAATTTTATGTTGGAAATAGAAAGCTCTTTCCATGTTAAAGGGCAAATTCCTAATTATTAATCAGTATTTTTTTTATTTTTAATTTGCAATAATTAATTTATTGTGGTGGTAGCAATTTATATGCCGGGAAGCAGGAATGAAGAAATAATCGATTGGGTTTTCTCTTTTTGCCTGAAGTCTCATTATTTGTGCAAGTTTATTATTTACTACCCCAGAGTAGTGCTGTTGCAAAATGTGCAAGAATATTTGAGATTTGTTGTATGATAGGGCTGAATTGAATAGAATTGGATCTAAGTAACTGCAGATGTGGCTGGTTTCATCTTTATCAGCTTATCCAAGCTTCTGCACTTAAAGGCTTCTGTCAGTTCAAAGCACAGGCACTGCTTGGTGGAACAGAGCTAAACTATGGTAGCACTTCTTAGCCTTTCAAAAATAATTCTAATTTTAATTCAAACATATGTACTACAGAACGTGGAGGAGTTTAGATATGCATCAATTAAAAATTCCTTTCCGTTTTTATAATATAAGGAAGCACAAAAAAAAGGAAACATATCAAAGCTCTTGAAGTTTAATTTTAGTTTTTTCAAAAAAGGCATCTTTTTTCCATGTGCACAAATGTAATTGAGTTCTTTCCCCATTGCCTTGCTTAAAATAAAAAAAAAATCACTGAAATATAAATCGAGATTTAGCATCAAAGAGCAATTTTGTCAATACAGGCATTTGGGGAGATTCTTAGAATGTTGGAATAATTATAACATTGGATTTCTGTTCAGCTTAGGGATAGACAAAAATTTTCTACTCCAGACCATACTGAGATAATCTAAGTGCATTTCTGCTTTTGAAAGGATGGCAGAGCCTCCAAGTGCAGCAGGGTTAAAATGACTTTTTTTTTTTTTTTTTTTTTTAGCCTTGGGTTTTGGTTTGTTTGCATCTCCAATTTTGATAGTTTTTATTTCAGCTGGACATTGTGGCACATTCAGAGCAGAGCTGAATCTTTTGATTGTATTTTTCTCAAGGGGAAGAAATATGGCGCAGATATGGATTGTAAATTGATCTCTTCAAAAAGGACACCAAATTTATGGTTGGAGGTTTTCACAGCAAGAGCAAATTCAGCCAAATTCATTTGCTAGTGAAATATATTTAAAACAATCCCAGAAAAGGCTGTGCACAGAAATGGCTGGGTTTGTGCATCAAAACTTGTAATCCAAAGTCCTTTGGCCAAGGTAGGGTCTGTGAAAGTTAAGCAGGAAGAAATTATTAGGAAGAGTCTGTTAAAGAACTAAGGAGATCTCAGGTCTAATAATTTCTTTTCCCTTCCCCAAACTCAGTCCATCAGCTTTCACACTCCTGTGTATTTGCAATTTATGAAAACTTGACTTGACCCTTAATGATATCCTATATAAGGTGAGAATATGTTTTGAAAATTTAATACTCCCATCTCTGGAAAAAAATAAGCAGCTGGATCCCCTGTAGTGTTTATGCACTCAGCCTGGGGTGATGAAAGCCAAGGGATTATGTCCAGGAAGCTGCATGTGGTGCCTTGAGATCAATGCTTGACCCTGAGGAAGGGATCCTTCATCCACACCAGCCCTGTCCCCATCCCTGTGCTGCAGCACCATCCTCATCACAAATCGGAGAAAGCAGCAGGATGTTCCCTTATGTGCCCCAAATGACGAGGGAAAAAAAGGCACACAAAAGAAAAAAAAAAAAAGGAAAAAAAAAAAAAAGGGAGAAAACAAAACTTGAGAGATTGGTTTGAACATGTGAGGCCTTGACACGGTGGGGTGACCCTGTCACTTGGCAGTCTCCGAGCACAGATTGACTCCAATTGTGCCCGTCCTTCCCCGAGCCTCCTGCACTGTGCTCCATGTTCCTTGGCACCTGACAACGTGGCTATTGATTTCCAGAGATGTTTTCTGGGAGAAAATTATTGCCTTCACAAGTGAGATTTCTCTGTGCTCATCGTGGATTGCTGAGGAACTGGAAGGGACTCCTGTCACTGGGAATGATGTAATGTAATTTAGGGGGCGACAATATGGGGATGTTTGTCATCCTGTGATGCAGCTCAAAGATTTTCATTATAAACTACAGAAAAAGTAACAATTTAAAGGTCTTTCTAAATCCTACACAAGGAGTTTCAGTAGGTATTCTATATGTGGAATTTACTCCATTCTTAACTCTTCCTGCTGGGATTATTTATTCAAATTGTGCAGAAAGATGCTGAGTCATAGTTGTGACGTTCTTTTTCACAGAACACACACAACACACAATTTTGTTTGTTAAGATATACTAATAGGAGATATCTTGATATGAACAACTCAGGAGCATAATCTAAGATGTTATTTTAGAGATAAATTAGTATGCACTAGATAAATGATTAGAATGTGGTTATTTACCTTCTGTTAATTTGAAGTCAGGTGACAACAGGCTCAATGTGAGTGACCAGTGGTGCTGCAGCAAAGAAAGCCAGCAAGGGCATCACCAGCAGAGATAGAGTCATTATCCCTTTCCTGGATAATGTTGGGAGTGTTTGGCTCGGTTTTGGTCTCTGCTATGCCAAAAAGAGGTGGACAGGCTGGAGAGGGCCCAGAGAAGGGCCACAAAGGTAATCCAAAGGCTGGGAAGTTGCCATACAGGGAAAGGCTGGGAGGACTGAGTTCAGCCTTCAAAGAGGAAGGGTTAGGGGTGAACTTATCACTGTGTTCCAGTATTTAAATGGCAGCTGCAAGGAAGATCTTAGAACCATGGATCAGCCTGAGTTGGAAGGGACTGCAAAGACTATCCTGTTCCACCGCAGCCACGGCAGAGACACCTCCCACTGTCCCAGGCTGCTCCCAGCCCCAGTGTCCAGCCTGGCCTTGGGCACTGCCAGGGATCCAGGGGCAGCCCCAGCTGCTCTGGGCACCCTGTGCCAGGGCCTGCCCACCCTCACAGGGAACAATTCCTTCCTAATCTCTAATCCTACCCTGTCAATTTGAAACCATTCCCTTTTTGACCAGGAGTCACATGGAAAAGATGAGGGGTAATGGGTAAAAGTTCCTTGTGGTGAGATTCCAAGTAAACATGAGATGGATAGTTTTCACAATGTGAACAAGCAGCCATTGGAATAATCTCCCCAGGGAAGTGGTGGATTCCCCAGCACTGGGTATTTCTCAGATTCAGCTGCACAGGCTGCTGGGCCATCTGTCTAGACCATGCTTTCCCCATGCTCTGGCCAATAAAGGTTGAACCAGATGATCTTCGAGGTCCCTTCCATCCTGGTGTTCTGAGATTCCATGAAGTGTTTAAAGCACTCAATAAAATGAATATTTGCTGTCCACCCCCGAGTCGAATGGCAATTCTTGTTTATAACATTATAAAGTTAAAAAGAAAGTCCGATAATTGTCTCCAGCAGACTCATTTGCATTATTTCCTCCTAGTAATTACATGAACAATGGGGATTCTCTACCTAAGAGCAAAATACATGTTGATCTGTATGTGCTGAAATATAATCACAGCAAATGTGTTTTAATTATGTGCAGAAGTAAAGGCACGGCAGAAAGCTGCTCTAATATCTACAGAATGAGTCATCACCTAAAAGGACTAAAACATTAAAATAAAGCTGGTTCTAATAAGGAAAATAATTAAATTATGATAAACAAATGAAATGAAATTGCTTTATTTTTGTTGGAAGGGAAAGATTTAATTGGAGGATTTGTGTAGGCAGTAGGGATGGCTTTGCTTTTAAAGGAAATAAGAATTTAATTCTCCTAGAACTTGAGTGCTGTTTCTGAGATGAATGACAGATTTCCATTTCATGTGCAATTGAAAAGTTGAGGAGAAAAGATACTTTTGTGTCATTCAAAATACAAACTCTTAAAATACAAAAAAATGTTTTGGGGTAAGCATAGTATTTTAATTAGATGAAAATGAGACCCTGTACATGATAACAAATAAAATTAATTTAAAAGGAAACATTCTGTTTACATTTTAAACATACTGAAAAAGAGAAACACTTTAGAATAATAAAATTAATGCACATACAGGTATAAAAAGCTTCTCAATGAAAATAACATTGCTTGTCAATGAAAAATAACATTGAAGAAAAAAACATGTTGAGAAAAAATACTGCCTTGGTCCTTCTCTAAACTCATTTTTCCTAAATGAACTTTTTAGTAATATGATGATTGGTGTCACTGAATCATTATTCCTGTCCAGAAAAACAAATAGGTGAAAAAAAATCTATGCAGCTCCAAGGATAAGGCTGGTATTTTGGGGGTGTCTCCTTGGTGGTTTGAGCAGCCATCCTTAGGACCTTTAAGTGCTCAGTTTGTTCTGAGTGTTGGGCCTCCATTTCTGTGCGAGTTTCCCCAGCAGTGGAGTGGGCAGATGATCTGATTTTTGCTTAGCAGTGGAGGTGCTCTCTTGGTTACTGTGGTGACAGGTGTGGCACATTTGGAGTGATGTCCCTGTATTCAGATCTGGATGTTGATAACGTCCCCTTGATTGCAGGAACACAAATAAAAGGGTTGTTCTGCTCTCTGGGAAGCTGGGAGTGAATTGCTGCTGTTCAGGATGATCGCTCAGCTCTGCACCCCAGGCTGGATGACATGGCCACTCTGGTGATGACTCTCTTTGCTTGGACTATCAATATAAATTGTCACTTCTAGAAGAGAATCAAGCCAGAAGAGAGCTTTAGCCACAGGCAGGGAGAAGAAACTAGCTTGGCAGTAAGATTCAAGGCAGAATAAATAAAGTCTGAGAGTATTCTTAGCAAAAAAATACAGTCACTATTGAATAGAATGTGATCCAAGTCAGGTATTATTTCTGGGAAAAAAAAAAAAAAAAAAAAAAAAAAAAACCAAACCAACAACTTAGAGGCTCCATATCCATCTCTTCTGCAGTCAGAGAAGGTATTGAAATCCATGTTATCTCTGCCAGCTTGTGGCCTGCCTTACAGAATGTAATTCTTTGTGTTCTCCTTGGTTTCAACCAGCTGCTATCCTGATTTTCTTTCATGCAGATTTCCTGGAAAAAGTTCCCATCAAGCAACTCCCTCATCCCTCTGATGGTGAGGGATTGCTTCTCCAGTGCTTCCCCACAGGCCTAAAAATTCAGTAATTGTCAAGAGATTCGGGCAGGAAATGGAAAGAAATGTAATTATCAAATGTAAAACTCTCCAGGTAACCCTTGGAGTGAATATTTTCCCAAGCATTCCTGGATTGTTTGGGCATTTTTCCTCTTTGTGAAGACTGTGGTTTGTTTGGTTTTTATTAAAAAAGAAAAAAAAAAAAAAAAAGGGAAAGAGGAAAAATAAAAAGGAAAAAGGTCCAACCATCTTGTAATCAATAAACTGGCATCTGGAAGTTAAATATTCTCAGCTTCATTTTCTGTGGCAAGATTTAAATTGCCTAACATTCCTGTAACTTTTTTCTCCATGTGTTTTAGGAGCCATATGCTTGGTATTTATTTTCTTTTGTTTCTTCCTGCTTTGCCATGTATTTACCCCAGATATGTCTATTTCTTAGTTGTTTTCAGCATCCAAACTGGCTGATATTTGGCCTTTGAGTTTCACTACCAGTGTCCCTTTGGAACTACATTTCAGCAGATAGAAGAAAGCTGAGATATGAGGATTATTTTTTTTTCTTGTGACAGTATAGCATAATTTAGCTGGAGGCTTTTTACATTTTTCTCTATTATCCATCACCTAATCTGCATAACCTCATTCCTTTTTATTAGTAAGGGACAGATGTTAGACTTGTAACTATTTAACTCTTATACAAAAATTATTTTTCAGGGATGAAAGGTAAGTAAGTACACTGCATGGAATACAATTTCACTACAATTTTTCATTTTGCCTTAAAAATATAGATTATTTTTAGATCTAGAGAATGGTTAGAATTAATGGGATGTTCACCTGAACTGTTAGAACTGGACTTTAGTAGAGACCAGAGTAGCAAACAGCAAGCAAGGTTTAAAAAGTTCCAGGTCAGCTGTAAGAAATCCCAGGTATTCACGGATCTGGTGGCACTGGATCTTTAAATGGGGATTTCCACCCATCCCCATGGATACTACAGTCTCCACAAATGGGGTCCATCTGTAAGGGGCTGCTCGTGTAACAATTGAAACCTAAGAATTTTCTGGGCTTTCTGGATTCTTTCACAGACCTGGGCCTGTTTGTTAAACCTGTATATCAATAATATCTGAAACTAAAGCAGAATATATTACTGGCCCAGGAACTCTGGTTTTCTTATGGATTTCTCTCCTATTATTGGGAATGTCAGTGCTGCAGTCCCACAGATTAGCTGTGTGTTTTCTCTTGGGTTTTGTGCTGGTTAGAAGCACAGGGTTTCATTCAACCTAATTATTTTGTCTTGAAAATAATGTTTGAGCTCGTTGTAGCACTGCATTCACACTTCCTCATCACACAGCCAGGAAAGGAAAGGAGACTGGAGAACTCAGGGGGTTTCCCTGCTCAGCCCCCTCGCCAGCACTGCTGCTGTATAATCAGCAGCAGCTATGCACCAGTCAGGAGAACATGATGGCTCAAAGCATTCCAGTCCTCCTGCCTTTTCCTGAGAGCAGCTACCAGTTAGTGCAGTTGGCACAGCTGAGACAGGCAACTCTGGGCCAGCTGGTAAACACACACCGAAACACAGACCACTGGGGAGGTATTTAAATAGCCCAGCAGCTTTAGTGTGGGTGGAAGAAGAATTTGGTTTAATGCTGGTGATTGTGACTTCTGACTGGCCGTGGTTCCAGCATGTCTCAAAACAGAGTTAACCTTTGATATGAGCCAAGATATGTTTGTTAACTCCATCAGCTTTTGTGTCAGAATATTCCTGACAAGGCTGACCAACGGTGCATTTGACACTGCTGATATTTTGTTGAAGAACTTCATGCAGCAGATTATCTTTTCAGTTAACTTTGCCATCAATGTCCATTTACATACCCAATAATCCCATCTCCATAGGCAAACAAAACATTCCATCTCCTATATCCTGAGTAAATGTAAAAAGGCAGCTTTACTGACTTGATAAATAATCTCAAACATTTTACTTTACTTCAGGGTCTTGCTATTTTCAACACTTTATTATCTGCCAGTCAGATAATTGTTAATCTCATTATTTGTCTCATTTGTATGGAATTCAGTTACACCTCTATTAGTTATCAGAAAAAGTATAAAAAATAAACTTGTAGGCCAGTGGTAAACTCTGATTTTAATTGGGCTATAAATTGTGGAGTCATAATATGAATTAATAACTAGATGTTAGTTGTGAAGGGTTTTTTTTTAAAGGGGATGTCTTTGCTTCTGTATCATTCTTATAAGTCTTTGTGCTTCTCTTAGAGTTTTGTCCCTTCAAATGTGAGACAGAGACTCCTACTCAGGTGTTCACATCAGTCCCTAAAACCAATCAAATTAAAAAAAAAATCATCTCAGGACTAGAAATTTGTGAAGACATTCAGCTCTATTTACCCATGAGTTTGACTCATACTGAATCCATAGGTGGCAATTGTAGAAATTAGCCAATGTCTTAGAAAGTTGTTTTTTTTTTTTTAATTATGTATTTTGCGTTCATTCTTCCTTGAATGAACCTTCCCTGGTTTAGAAACAGGGAAGGGCAAAAAGCCCCATTTGCTATTTCCCCATCAAGAGAGGAGGGTGAGGTAAGCTGGGGAAGGATGTAGCACACAATAGAGGAGTCCTTGTGACAGCAAGGACCTCTATGTGTTATTGCAGTACAAGTAATTAATAACCATTATTTACAGCTCAGCACCGACTGCAGTTGTCCCCTGCCCGGCTGCCATTTGGTGCTCTCAGCAGATTTCCCTCAGGAACTTCAGCAGAAATAGCAGGAACCTTCATAAGATATTTGGATTTTGTTTCATTCTTGTATCCAGGGTATTATTTAAGAAGTCAACTTCACTTCTTAGTATTGTACCTCTTCCTCATCTTTTTAAAGGTGGCTTTTTGTGGGCTTTTTATCCTGAGCACATATTTTATTAGAGAAACTTCGGCAAAGTCCTTGGAGATCTTAGAAGTTCTCCCTCATGTAGCTGTTTCCCTTTTGTTGTTCCTTATATGGAATTTATGTTCTCCAGTGGGCAGCCTGGTGATCAGTTCTTTGAAGGAGGGGGAACACACGTCCTGTGTGTTTGAAAGGTCCTCAGAAATCATTATTTAGCCCTATATACCTCAAGTGCTGCCCCAGCCTGGCCAGCACAGGAGGGACCTGGAGCTGCTGCACAGAGCCCAGAGGAGGCTCCAGGAGGAGCAGAGGGATGGAGCAGCTCTGCTGGCAGGAAAGGCTGGCACAGCTGGCATTGCTCACCTGCACAGGAGAAGCTTTGGGCTGAGCTCAGGGTGGCCTTGCAGGGCCTGAAGGAGCTGCAGGAAAGATGGAGAGAGACAATTGCCAAGGGCTGGAGGGACAGGACCCAGGGAATGGCTCCCAGTGCCAGAGGGCAGGGCTGGATGGGATCTTGGGAATTAGGAATTGTTCCCTGTGAGGGTGGGCAGGCCCTGGCACAGGGTGCCCAGAGCAGCTGGGGCTGCCCCTGGATCCCTGGCAGTGCCCAAGGCCAGGCTGGACACTGGGGCTGGAGCAGCCTGGGACAGTGGGAGGTGTCCCTGCCATGGCTGGGGTGGCACTGGGTGGGATTTAAGGCCTCTCCCAACCCTGTGATTCTTTGCCTCCTGTCTTTACCATAGTGAGCATCCTTTCCTTCCTCCCCAGCAGAGAGGAATGCAGGACAGCTGCTCACCCTGCTCTTCCCGTGAGGAGCATTAGGGACAGCAGGGAACAGCTGAATGGGGACAGGGCCATATGGGGTTTTGGCTGTTCCGTGCTCACAGAGTGCTACGAGCTCCCCCCAGCTTGTGTGGGCAGAGCAAACCAACAGTGATTCAGCCATCATTAAATTAGTACAGATGTCTCCTGCAGCCTCCCACAGGAGTCTTTCCATGAGCTCAGACAATTTGGATAAAGGTCTAGACTAAATCATTGCTAAGTCTATATGGATTCTGGCTGGTTTGAGATTGACATATGTTACACACTTCCAGCTCCTGGGATACTGATTTGTATACAAGTTGGCTGTATCCATGCTGAGCCAGAGCTTCTTTTTTGATGGGATGCTGACCCCAGATTTTGGATGTTTGGAATCACAGGTAGCTCAGGTGCATATAGCAAATGACATACATACTCTGAACAGTTCCCACACTTATAATAGCACTGCTAATTTTGCTTCCTTTGAAACAAATTAGGTTATCTGATGTGTCAGAAAAGGGTGATAATTGTCCCTGAGACTGAAGTTTCCAAATGTCCTGGGCAGGGGACTGCAGGGCTCAATACAAGTTGCTAGAGGATCAGAGGTAATTCATCCCTAGGAATGAAGCCCTGCTGGAGCAGGCACAGTGGTTTATTTCTGCATATTTAATACTGTCGATGTGTAATGGTTTATGCATCCTCTCCCCGTTCAATTCTTCCAGAAAAGCATTAACAAAGGCAGAAGCTATGATCTTTCTCTAGTGGTTTAAGGAATATTTCAAATTTAATGGTGTCGCAAATTGATCGCATTATGAGAGACATAACCTTTGTGAGTGAGTTTGCAAGAAATTCACAGGAATGCATGACTTAGTGGAAATGCATGGGAAATTACATTAGGAAGCTTTGAAAACCACACAAGTGATGAGGCAAATAACTCCTTGTGAAACTGCATGAAATGATAATAACTAGTTTCAACCAGGTTGCTCCAAATAACTTACAATTCTGCATGAGTTATCCCTAATAAACATCTAACTGCAAGAAAAGAGGGAAAAATAATCAAATTAGCCTCATGTTACATCTATTCATTCTGATGTATGACACTCTGATGTTGCTACGTAATTGCAAACAGAGCAGCTCTGAAGAGCTGGTTCTGGTTTGTTTGACATCTCATAAGGAGTTTGTTATGTAGCATTTCCTAGTTGTGTTTATTGTCACGTTCTAAGTAATTTGAAAGATATTTCAAGTAAGAAAAAATTGCTACTGCACCCCTGTGAACAGTTCACAGGTTAGTGTAAGTGCACTAGAAATCAGTCATATTGTCACCTGTAAGTAGATAGTTTATAAGAGAAGCAATATGTAAGTACCCACAATTTAATTTTTCAGCTCTCTTTATTTCACTGTTACCTTCTCAACAGCTTTCAATTTTAGCTCAAGCTGGCTGCAGAGCTGATGTTTATATTTCTGCACTGTAGCTGTGTTTGACAGCCAATTGCTAGAGAAGAGCTTTCTATTTGCACTGCCAGCTTTACACATTATGTGGTTTTAGATAGTACTTACTTCTTTTTTCAGACACTGAAGAATGTTAAGCATTAATCTTAAATTTGAAAAATTACCTTAAAAAAAAAAAGTATTTTACTGCTTTCAAGCCGGTTTTATTAAATATTATTAGCAGAAGGCATCCTGCATGGATTTGAAATTCTTTTATTAAAAAGGAAAACGGGTTAAATATATTATCTCTGGGACCCTCCCAGTCATTTTGAGCAAAACATGAGAAGAAGCCAGGCTGGTGAAAGCAGCTGAAAGCAGGCCCTTGGGGGATTTTAAAATCATGACAACTAAATATGCTAAAATAAATAGAAATATCTTCTCCCCTTTGACCACTCTGGCCTGTTGTACTTTTCTGTGCCTTGGCTGATCTAGGCTCTAAGCTTGTCTAGTTTGGCAGATTTTGTAAGCAGCCTTCAAATTACTGCTGTGCCTACGTAGTGATTAACTTTTTTATTCCTCTTCTGCAATCCAAAGACTATGTGTTCTGAGCTATGGCTTTGACATTCACTTGAGGAAATCATTTCAACAACACAAAGAGGTCTTGGTGCTCAACTGCACTGAACTCTGGGCATGAGAATGAAGCCTGGCAAGTTCTAATAAGCTTTTAAGGAGGAAAGGAAAAATACAGCTCAAACAACATGGGAGAAAAGCTCAGAACATGGTGAATAAGATGATGATGATTAAATGAACAACAGAGTAGGATTTGGGATGTGGGAACTGCTGAGCTTCTGGCTAGCCTGTGGAATGGGAATTCCTATAGCTTATGGTTTTGTACAGCCAACTCCATATTTTATCTATATTGAGGATGGAGCATCAAGTTAGCCTCTGCTGGCAATAAAATTGACAGCCCAAAGGGAAGAGCCCTCTGAAGTCATTCCTGGAGGCTTCACAAGCCTTACATGTAGCAAAAAGCTGTAGCATAGTTTGTGTCCAAGACTGACAAGCTGGAGGAGGGAGTAAATAGCTTTGCTGCTCTTTCACTGAGTTGGGAAGAGAGTGACAAGTGCAGGAGGAGGCACTGTTAATTATAATGCCTGAAGCACTGGAATTGTTAATGTAAGAGCTTGACCCCAAACAGTGGGAGATGACAGACACGTTTTTTCCCCCATAAAGACACAAAAGAGGGAATGTGTTTTACAAGACTAAAGCCGCATGCAATTTTTGAGTCTCTCTATGCCCAGCTCTCAGATCTCCTGTGGTGAACCACTGTTCACTGTAGATGAAATAATAGGGAAGTAAATGAGATGGGAAAGGACTCCTCTTTGGCAGCGTGACACAACTTCATATCATGCTTCCAAGTGTAAGGAACAGTTGGGTTAAAAAAATCCAGAGCTGCTTACAGGAGCGGTGTGTGCTGGAACAGGGGAAAGGAACAGCAGTCTGGGTTCAGAAATAGTTGCATGAACTCCCAGCTGGGCAGAGAGCCAGCTACAAAAAGGTGCCAGCCATCTGAGGCCACTTGACACGGGACACTTGGGCGTTGAGGAGCTGCGGGACGCGGGGACTGGAGGCGTCAGGCCAAGCTGCGGTGGGACAGGGTCAGGTGTGGCACAGCGTTCTCAGGACAGAAGGGAAGACAGATGGTATTCCCAAATGGAAAGGGCCAAGGCCAGAGCTAGGGAAACAGAAAGCTTTAGCTATCATCTGGCTTACCATAAGGACTCAGAAACAGCAAGGTATGTAAGCAATACGTGCAGGAAAGATCAGCCTGAGAGTGGTTTAGGTGGGAACAAAGCACCTTGTCCTTGTCACCATCACAGCCACGGGTGGGGCTGGGGAGCTGGGGAAGGCTTTGCATCTGGGGATGTGGCTTCCTCCTTCCTAGGCTATTCCCCTGGCAGGGGGAATACAACTGTGAAACAGCTCCAGAAATACCTAAAGATTCTAATTGCAAATTCATATAGAGACTAACTGGAGATAAATGCATGAAGCTGTCTAAGAATGGCTTGAGTAGTCCCACGGTCTGGATGTTTTTTCCTAATGTGGATCTTTGTGAGACTGAATGTGGGTTTATCTCTTCCTCCCACCTGTAAAAACAAGTAGAGCTATATTTTTTTCTCCCAAGACATTAAACAAAATTAAAGACTGTTAATTCAGCCTGGTGAGGAAGGCAGTACATGATACAGAAAGAACCAATGACACTGTGACCAGGAAGGACTTAGATGAAGATTCAGGCAGGTTCCTGAGCTCTTTCCTTACATCAGCTGGCCATAATCAGAGGATTAAAATAACCTGACTGTTAGAACCCAGGCTTGTCTGCAGTTTTCAAACAGCAGTTCACTCCAGTGTACTCTGGGATGATACCAAAAGGTAAGCAATGAAAAGTCATTTGTGCACAGTTGCAGCGTAAATATATACAGAGACAAAATTAGCAAATCAAATAGAATAAAAAAAGCAGTAGCAAAGAATAAACAGAAACATAAAAGAAGCTATCTGGAATCAAAGATACTCAAATGACATGGTAGGAAACTGAGGCAGACAAAAGCAGAGATTACAGTCTTAAATGAAATTGTTAGGGATATTATTGCTTTAATTCCCTTTGAATCCGGTTATGAAACTGCAGCTGAGAAGTGTGAGCAGTAATGGTTTTTGACAGTTACTCCAGAGGCTTCAACTTACATGATTCCTGGATCTTAAATGGAACCTTTGTCATCCACGGACACGTCTGTTTCCCTTCTGAAAGTGTTCCACGGACTGACGTTATGTCAAGACCATCAGCTCTGTGCCCCAATTTGTCATTACCCTGAATAATAATGCAGAATATTTGATTCTCCTCTTCCCCATGGTGCACTTATAATTACCATTACTAAAGATGGGACCAGCCTATTCATGGAGAAAATGAAAGATTGAAATTTTAAATTGAAATCAAATTCACTTTATTAATTCTGTGTTGTGGGTAAGCAAATCAAATCTATTTATAATAGTTTAATTAGGAATGACTCTTTAAACCGTGGGTCAACAATAAACATGTTCATTGTCCATGATGTGTCAGAGCACATCAACAATACACAGAAAAACTTCTGTAACTCCTAAAGAGGTTCATGTTATTAGGAAAAAAACATCCCTGCAAAGCCATGTACAGAAAGAAACACTTGAAGAGTAAGGTGCATTACAGTTTCTGAAAGCATTTTGAAGCCCAGCTTACAGTTTTGATATATATAAAAAATGGTTGTAAAAGTCACTAAAACCCTTCCATACTTTCACAGAATGAGTGAGAGCTTCTTAGAAGCCAGCAGTTTCAGAAAAGAGTCATAAAAAGCTGAAAATTCCATCTCAAAGTCCATTAAATGGGGTCTGCCTCATAAATGAGGAATTTTATTGCAAGGCAAAGGTAAAAAATAGAGGAAGAACCTGAAATATTAGGACAGTGCTGGTGTGTTTTGTCGGTGAAACATCAGGTGAAAATCAGTGAGGCACCCTTAAAAGAAAAGAATCCAGAGTTGGGACAGGGAAGGATTATGCAAATTTTAAAATGAAGTTTTAAGGGCAGATGATTCCTTTTCCCTTGAAACAAGTATGGGGTAATTCCCTTGTAATTACATGAGGATGAATTAATTACTTTCTAACAAACTCAAATAAAAACTTGACTACATAATACTGCCTTCTCTTGCCTTAATTAAAAATGTCCAGGAGCATTTTCATAATGTGTAGATTCTCCCCCTCCACTTCCCCACATGAAATATCTCTATATTTATGCTTTTTTTTACTGATACAAGGAAATTGGGATTACAGATCCTCCCACTGATGAGGGATCTATTATGGGCTGTTGTGGATCAAGCTGTGCATCAGCACCACACACCTGAGAGGGCTGGAAGTGGCCATTCCTCCTGCAGAGGAAAACCAACAGCTTTCTGCTCATCTGGGCATGGCCCAGCCCCAAGTGCAGGATGCACTCTCCTGATGGTGAACACATGGAATTCTTTGTGCTGAGCAACCTGTTGTTTTGGCTGCCATGGGTTTGCCAGGTAGCTGAGTGAGAGCAGGTGAGACAGCTCCCATCTGCAGAGGAGACTCGTGAATCTGCTCAGAATTGCAAAGGAGCTTCACCAGCCTTGCTCCCAGCCTTTGTCCATGCATTAAATCCCTGGCTGCAAATGCAGTTTGGAGCCAAGGACTTGCTAAGAAAACCTTGTTTAAAATATGCTGAACAAAGGGTTATGGAACAGGAAAATTTAATAACAGTCCCACACTCCTGGCGTTGTGTTTTACTGCAGAATAACACTTTTGCATCTGCAGAATATAGAGGCTCTTAGAATAAGTTTAATCTCTGCAGTTTCTCTGGCATGGATTTTAATTATACATGTTTGCAATGTATATACCTGAAAGACTATAAATGCATTTTATACCCTTGGATAGTGTGTTGGCAAGACTTTTAGATGTGCATTGGTCATTAGTGAAAATAATGTTAATTTTGTAGCAGCACCCTGCGTGTGCTGTTCCTGTCAGTCCAGGCTTCATTGATTATCATCTGTATTATCAGATAGAGCAGCAAAGGAATTAATAAAGACTAGAAATTGCTCTAGTCTGAGGGTTCATTTGGAATGAAGGTAATTTTTCAGAGAAAAAAAAATTATCTGAGGCTACAGGGGAGCTATTAGTAAGGTATTAATACAGGGCATCTGCATCATCATTAAAACTCAGAGCTGCTCCAAAGTCACTCCTGTCTCCATAAATCCAAGCATGAACTGGGTGATGGACTTGCATCTGCTGCTTTAAGAGAGAGAGGTGTGTGGATTTATAGTCCCTCAGGCAGGGCAGAGATGGAGGAAGATGATTTCACTTCCTTTGAAGTCTAATGAAGTGAATCTCACATAATGGAAGTGATTTTACCTCTCTCTGAACAAGATGAGGTTCTCCAGTAAATGTGTTTGTTTTGGGGTGCTCTCTGGCAGTGGGACATTGGGGCAGATACAGACATTTCCTGTTTTAAGCAGAAATTCTTGTTGCATCTGGATGTTGCTCTGAAAAAGGTCAGCTTTCAAGTATAGGTGCAGCAAATAAAGCTGCAGATGTGGAAAGCAGTTTCATATTTACATTTGTGAGGCTTTTTGAGCTGAAAGCACTATTCATTTCTAATGTTCATTATGCCCTTCTATCATTCACCTAGATCCTATATAATTATGTGTTTAATGATCTTCCCCCTTCACACGAACACAGCTTGCTGAAGCTTGACTCTTGCAGTAAATTATCATTCATGTCTGGAAGAAGAGAGGAAATATTACTTGGAAAAAATGCTGTGCTATCTGACTTAAGATTTCAGTCTGTGATATAACTTTGTAGTAGGTGATGATGACTTAAATCTAAACCATAAAATTATTTTGGAGAAGTGGCTCTTCAGGTAATTTGTTATAATATTTTGATATTAGAGTGTAAGGACTTCAAAACCCAGAAAAACTATTTAAATTATTTAAGTCAGTTTGGATGCTCCCTATAGATTGTAGTAAATGCCACATTTATGTCTTGGGGTTTTTTTTTTTTTTTTTTTTTTTTTTTTTTTTTTTTTTTTTTTTTTTATTAAAGGACTAAAAACAAGAAAAAATATTGCCACTATAAATCTTTGGGTAAAAAACTGATCTTCCACTCATCAGACATAGTTTCAACTTTAATGTTATAAAATGCTCCTATCTCTTGTACTTTGTTTAATGTTTAGCCCTTCACCTTGTAGTGTTTCAGATAGCAATACTTGAATAGCAAAGAGCAATTCTTGCTTTTGATACATTGGAATTTAACTTATTAGAGGAAACAATTAATGGCAGTCATAGACATTTTTATCATTTTAACTGTTGGTATATCACTAGAACTGCAAAGGTTTTATAGCCCTGCATGAATATCTACCAGAACTGATTTATGAGCTGTTGGATATTATGGGTAAAACCTGAGATTACACAGACAGTCTCTCTTACTTATTAGCAAACAGCAAATTCTAGAATGTTTAAGCCTTCTCAAATGTCTGTGGGGGATATCTGGTTTATTCTTAAAAGTTGGGATTTTAGCTTTTTATTGTGTGGCTGAGATGTTCCCAGTTCCTCTGCTGAGCTGTGAGTGTCCAGACAATGCTGTGATATTACATCACTCTAACTCAGCTCTGAATATGCTGCCAAAACCTTCATATGCAATGTTAATGCCATATAGATTTTATTCAAGGAGCAAACAGATGCTTAAATTATAAACAATCTGTTTCAAACACAGATTCTGGATTGATCTTTACAGGCTCTGGGGCCCTGAAAATAAGGGTCATAAGGAGAAGAATCTTAAAGGCAAAAGGAGTTGTGTTAACTTTCTGCCCAGACCAAACTGTGACACCAACCAAGAGGAGAGGGCAATGGCTCAGTAAATGAGGCTGGTTGTCCTCAAGCAGGAGCTGATGGCAAGTGCAAAAAGAAAACCAGATTGAACTTTTGGAAAAGGGACTCAGCTGTCACTTGACATCTCTGTGTACGTTCCTGTGGGCTGGGTAGGAAGAGTGAACTGGGTTGAGTCATACATATTCACAGCTAAAGTGCTCTGAAAAAGTTGTTAAAACAATGGTGGTGTAATAAAATGCTGCCCAGCAAAACAGAGAGGATAAGTTTACACCTCGTGTGGTTCGTGGGAGTTGTGCCATTATTGCAGAGCAGGGAATGCACTGGTGGCCAGGATTTTGTATCTGTAACAAACCAGACCAACATGGAAATCAGCCCTGGCTGTGCTGTCCACTGTGCTCGTTGCAACAGACAGAACCTTGGGTTTCCTGAGCTCTTGAACAGCTCAATTCCTGAACAGGTGAGCTGTAGATACAACTGTTTGTGACCAATTGTGGACACAAGGACCTGCAGAGCCACTTGTGACATAAGAATCTCCTGTGGTTTGGCCATAGCTGGTGTTACAAGGCTTTTTTCCACACTATTTTAATATCCTTATGCCAGCTCTTATTCTAAATGATGCTGCTGCCTGGCACTGGCAACCCCTGCTATCAATTGAGAGTAAAATGCATAACCAGCAACAGCTTCTGTGGAGCTGTCTGCACAGAATGAGCAAACAGGAAAAAGTCTTTAGTGCTGCTTGTAACTCATGCTGCAACCTAAGCAAGTTGTACATATTTCCTTCAGACTGTCTTTTGTGAGGCAGAGATAAATAATAATAGATGCAAGTTACATTTTTAATGATGTTATTCACTTCTTATTGATCATATTGAGTCTGTTAGACCTAACAGTAAACAGAATTTAAACCCCTATTACTGTGTATTCAAGTTATTATCCTGTATTTTTGAATGTGTTGACAGTGATACATATGATCCAACCAATTCACACTCTCACAACTTAAAAATTATTGGAGATAATCTGATATTCAGTATTTGGCTGTGAGCCTACAAAAAATCAATGGAAGTCCTTTGTCCCCAGGTTTTTAATTAATAAAAACATTAAAAATAATGAATATATTTCTCATACTGCTTCAGTTTATTATAATTCTCTCTTGTTTTTTGAAAAGCCAAGTACAAATGTAATACAATTTTTTTCCTGATGGGCCTTTGAGGAGAATGGGAAGATGTGTGCAAGGGTTCTTCTACCAGGGCACATACTTTTAGAATAAAGATCTTAGAATCTTTTAAGTTCTGCAAAGATCTGAGTTGTGATAGTCTTCTTAATTTCTGTGACTGCTGTCTGTGACAAGATTCCATAGATGCCAGTGTTCAACCATTTCCAGTCACCTGGAAATAAGCTGAAAGCAATAACTAAAAAAAGAAGTTAGATTAAAATATGTGTTATGGTTAGCCCTTCCCTCACCCTGTGATCTAATAGGTTAAGGACGTTTTGTACTTGTTCATTTGGGCTGATAATGGTTCTGAAGGCATTTCCATTTTAGAGTGGGATTTAAAAAATATATAACAGCGGCTTTTTAAATAGAAAGTCTAATTATGCCTATGATTGCATCCATTTTTGATTAGTATGCATACAAATCCCTGCTCTCCGTGTGTATTCAAGCTGAGATGTGGATCACTGGTGCTGGGATTGAAGCACAAAGGATCAGCTGACAAAATGTATAGTTAGACCAAAGCAAAAAAAAAACCAAAAAAACCCCAAAATTCTCTGTGTACATTTTTTTTTCGTCTCTAAAATGCCTTTTTTTTTCCTCTTTCCCCCCTTTTTAGCTACACACAGACCTGGACCCTGGCAGCAGCAAAATCAAGTATATTCTGTCAGGAGATGGAGCTGGAACCATCTTTGTGATCAACGACAAGACTGGAGACATCCACGCCATGAAAAGGCTGGACCGGGAGGAGAAGGCTGAGTACACTCTCACAGCCCAGGCAGTGGACAGGGACACAAACCAGCCCCTGGAGCCCCCCTCAGAATTCATCATCAAGGTTCAGGACATCAATGACAACGCTCCTGAGTTTGTAGAGGGCCCCTACCACGCCACGGTGCCAGAAATGTCTGTTGTGGGTACGTATGTGTGAACAGCCCAGCCCCTCCCTGCTCACAGCTTGGGCTGTGCCAGGAGGCTGCTGAGTTGGTGATGAATAATAAGGTATTTATTATGTTGTTAGCATTCATTTGCATGTTTCAAATCTTTTCTTGGCCGGAGCTTTCATCTGCAGCACAATAGTCGAGTCCCTCAGTAGTAAGGAAATTATTAACAGCTGTATTAATGTCTCTTTGTCCAACAACACTTTAATGGGCTAAATTTATATTTCCCTTCTGACATTGCAGTTAGAGAATTGTTATTGAGAAGGATTTATCAAGATTTGCTTCAGCATGATGCTCTAATCCTATTGATAGTTTGTTGATGTTTAATTATCTGTTTGTTGTTTTCCTACACTTGCAGGACATTGATACATACTTATTTGTTTTCCTCTAAGTGCAACTGTAATCAGGCAAAAACAGTGAAATGAAAGATGCTGTGTCTGGGAATTGATGGTTAGCTTGTAGAGTGGACTTAACCAATTAGCCACAGGATTTGCATGGATGATGGAAGGGAAAAGCAGAGAAAGCTGTGGAAAAAGATGGTGAAAAGGGAAATTAACTGTGTGAACACAGAAAAGAGAAAGGAGAAGAACATAATCTTCTTAATATATTTTACTTATATTTATTCATTTTGTCGGATTAGTGTGAGTCTATTTCCTCATGGATTAACATATTAGAATCTTTTCTGCATAGTTTGTCCCTGTGTTTGCAAGTGAACGTCCTTAGAGAGGCAGATATTGACACTCCTCAGGACACACATCGAGTGCAGCTCATCTTCAGCTGTCACTGAAGCCAAGGGAAGGAAACCCACCAAAACAAGAGAATCCATTTCAGGGCAATATGAGAATTCAGCATAAGCAAAGGCATCAAAATCTGGCCATGAAATGCAGAGGAAATTCTACTGCATTTTAGTGTTAGGTTGAGGATAATGTGCTTTTCAGTGATTTGTCTACATCTGTCAAAGCAAGGTAATTGAAGGAGTGCCAAGACACTTTGTGGAATGAAGCAACATCCTATCACAAAGTTTCAAAAACACCACTCTCTCTGGTTTGGAGAGAGTTTGTTTAGCTAAAAGGAGGAGGAATGTGAGGAGCCAGAACCATCCTCTCACTCAGAGCACAGAGAATTGCACCGAGTCACTGTCAAATACAAGTGTGAGTGCTGACTGCATGGTCATACCTGAGGCTTCATCTTTTAAATCAGCTCTGCTCCAACAGATTTTCAAATCTTCATTGTGCCAAAAATGATATGCGAATTTTTGAGCCTGCATTTCAGTTCTTTTCTAGACCATAGCTTTTATATGTTGAGTTACTTTTAATTATACAGCAGCACAAATATAATGTGGACCTGCTTTCAGAAGATATTTCAGCCAAGCTCTAGGTGAGCAAATGACTTAATTAAATAAAATGAGAACAGAAGACCAAACCAAAACAAAACAGTGTGGGAGAAGGAGAAAGGAAAATTGAATGCTGTCACTTCTTATGTAAATGGCATTTATGTAGTATTCTAGGAGAAAAAATAGAAAGATATATGCAAGAAAAGATGGCTTCTGATCACAAAGCCTATATAAAAATAATTTATATCTGTGCATATTTATAATCTGTGATAAAGACACGGCCCCTATCCAAGCACTATTCACTGTAAAGAAGAGGAGAAAAAGGAAAAAAAAACAAAACTGAAAACTTTGAGGGGAAACTAATCAGGAGATGAATAAAAATCTAGGAAAATTGTTAACATGAGGTTTAAAAATGGTAAGTGCAATGAGAGTAAGGGAATAAAAGAGAATAAAAGATGAAATAATAGTGAAAGAGAGGTAAAGTAAAAATGGAGAAAGAATGAAAGAGGAGGGAAAAAATGTGAAGAAAGGTAATGAGAGATGAATTATAAGTTAAAACTTCATCTAGGAAAACTTAATTATAGAGGATTGTAGTAGAAATGACCAATGGCTGGATGTAGTTTAGGGAATAGCAAAAGGGGATGGCTCTACAGGAAAATGTTTCATCTGTTCCCCCAGCATGTTGGGGAAAAGAGAGACACTGAACTGCCTCTGAAATGATGAAGTTCCACATTCTTGTGGTTTGTTAGGCTGCATGAAAGAGTTTTGTCCAAAAGCAAGTGTGTTCTAACAACAAAAATGGTTGTTACCATTACGAAAACAACCTATATTGTAGAGATTTGCAATAGATCGTCTGCCAGGTCGGAGGTTTATTACTGTAACTCTGAGAGTTTTGCACATTTATCCCTTAGGATCCCTGGCCCTTCCAGGTGTTTTACAGGACATTCCTAGGGGTGCAGGTTTCTAAGCTGCTGCTCTACAGAAGCACCAACGTGCACTCCAGCTCTTTTGCTGAGAAACAAAATCTATTTTTCTGCTGTTTCAATACTCAGAGAATGTTCCTGATTGCATTACATGGGGCATGAGTGAGTGTGAAGTCTGTGAAGTAGAGGCAGTGGAATCTGTGTCTTAATCTCTGATGGAACCAAATGTCAGGGCTGGAAAGTGGAATATGAGAGTGTTACCCTTCATTAATTTTGCTGTTACTATTTCCTTCTGCTTTCTTCTCTTCATCCACAGGTAGCAACATCAAGAGATGAAGGAAAAGATTCTCTGTAAATTATTTCAGGTTTTTTGAAGGTTTTTTTTTTAGTTCTCTTAAAATTAGATTAACTCTTCTGTAATGTGTACAAAAAAAAAAAAAATGTCTCCTTTCAAAGTTCAAGGAATTTTTACTTTCCCCCTGCTAAGAGAATTTCACTACCATTATCCACTTACTTAATTCCCTTAAAGAGATCTCCACCCACTGCCAATTTCTTGCTTTGACTTTTGTACAACACATGCATCACTAGGCAGTATTCTTACTCAGGATAAAACAAAGTTCTGCTGAACCTTTTCTTTCCTCAAATGCTTATATCAATTTTCTGCTCTGAAGCAGAAGAGGAACTCATATGCTCTCTATATATAGTGCTTATGTAATGAGGATGCAGTACAAGGCATTTTATTTTTGGGCCTCAGGGGAAGGCAATGCATGAAATACGGATGAAGGCTTTAACCTTTCATTGTTCTAAGGTTCTAAGCCAATGCAGTTTTTCTAATTGGGAGCCTTAGACCTGGTCTTATGTTCCTGACTAGAACATAACAATGTGAGGTGTTATTTTGACTATCTAGAACTGGAATGAAACACTATGGGGATGTGAAAACCAGCTTCAAACTGACAGAGAGCAGGTTTAGATTAGAGATGAGGAAGGAATTGTTCCCTGTGAGGGTGGGCAGGCCCTGGCACAGGGTGCCCAGAGCAGCTGGGGCTGCCCCTGGATCCCTGGCAGTGCCCAAGGCCAGGCTGGACACTGGGGCTGGGAGCAGCCTGGGACAGTGGGAGGTGTCCCTGCCATGGCAGGGGTGGCACTGGATGATATTTAGGGCCCCTTCCACCCCAGCTGTGGGATTCTGTCCCTACCTGCAGCATGTGCCAGCCCATGTGGGGCTCTGTGTGTGTGCCAGCATCCAGGAGCCACACACAGCCACAGCTTCCCTGCTTGGTTTTTATTCTGTGTTTCGGTGCTCTCTGGAAAATCCTGCTTCCCTGCTGAAACAAAAGGATTTGCATGGCTCTCCTCCCACTCCTGGTGCAAAGAGGATCAGTATTACCCGGAGCTCTCTCCGGGAGGAGTGCTGCTCACTTCTCAGCTGTCTGTGCAGAACACACTCCCACACACACGCTCGCTGCCGGCCGCGGCACTGCGCTCAGAGTTATTCTGAAATCATTTCTTTCTCTCTTTGAGCAAAGACACCAGCGCATTCCAGAAAAAACAAAAAGTTTTGAGAACTAAATTGAATTTTTTTTACTGTAATTCCCACATAATCTACCATAGTGAGCCCTGCTCCCCACCTCCAGAAATGATGAATTTGCTTGTGAAAGCTAATAGTGTATATGGAGAATATGTTCTTTGCTGAAACTGTGCACTTCAGTATTTGAATTATGATATTAATTTTCTTAAAGAATTAAAGATCAAAAAGTGAAATCTGTGGAATTACTTCATTATGGTAAGTATTACAAATAGGAAATAATATATTTTTTTCTGTAAATCTTGTTTAATCACTTTTAAACATAAAAGGGTACACTGGAGTAGAAACTCAGCTAAAACCTTAGAAAGAAAAGAATTTATCTGTGCTTCTGGAAGTAAAAACCCCAAGACTCTATTTTTTTGCCTCCCCATTTGTCTGTGAGCTCTGTATCTATGTCTGCAACGAAGACAGAATATTATGTAAATGAATGAGCAAGCTTAGAAGATCCATAAGGGCAATTGGAACAAGTTCTGTGGCTTATTTAAAGAAAAAAGAAAAAAAAAAAAAAAAAAAGAAAGAAAAGAAGAAAAAAAACCCCCACACCTTCCCTTGAGTATGTTCTGTTTCTGTGTTACCTTCTCAGCTACACGCAGATTCATTAATTCCCTAAAACACATGCAGAGGTGGTCATGGGAGCCAAGGTGGATATTGTCGCTGAGTTTTGGGATCCCTTTTTCAGGAGAGGAATGAGGAGTGAAATCTCTTGATTTTGCTCTCAGCAAAGCCAGGAGTGTTTAGACAGCATTGTCATGTTGAAAGACAGGAGACGACTGAAGCAGAGTGACAAAGGTGTTGGTGAAATAAAAAAGGACACAGATGGAAAAAGAACAAAAGCCATAAGGGAAGAGAATGCTCTCATAGTTTGCCTGAATTAAGGTAAACAGACAAACTTTAATAATTTCCAAATATTAAGGCTTCTCCTGACAGTCATAAAAAATACACACAGTGGGATTCAGTCTGACATTGCTCTAGAAATGCTTTTGCCTTTACCACTTGAAAATAGTAACAATATGGAAAAGCTTAGAATAAATTTTTTTTTTTTTTTTTTTTTTTTTTTTTTTTTTTTTTTTTTTTGTCCTTAAATGCTTCCATGAAAGGTCTTTACTGGAAAGGGTTTAGGCTTTCAGTTGAGTCAGAATATCAATTTTCAGTTTTGGCACAAGCTCATCTACTTAGGAATGCTTTCCCTTGAATCAAGGTTTGCCCTTGATTACGCCACTGCAGATAAGAAAGGCTATAGCTATAATCTTTTTCTTTTCTTTTTTTTTTTTTTTTTTTTTTTTTTTTTTTTTTTTAAGCAGAACAGAGTTCTTTAGTCCAGCCAGGTGTATTAGGACCACTCTACATAGTGCAACTTTGTTTTCCAGTTCTCCCAAAGATATTCACTCTCTTCCACTTACAAATGTTTTGCAGAAGGACAAAATCTGCTCCATATGAAATCAACACGCAACATCTGACATGAATAGTGATAAGATAACTTGACAAATCACAAAGTTGTGATAAAAACCTGACTTGAAGTGTTGTCAAGATCAACCACACTGTCTTGCTGGGGTTTTTATCATTGATTTTTAAGGCACTGAGCATGACTGTTAAATCAATGATAGTTTGTCACAAAAATGTGGAATAAGGGGACTACAGCACTGCGGTCAAGTACACATTAACCCAAAGGGTAAATGCAAAGGCAGTGCAAAAGCTAAGGGGAAAACCAACAGATGTTGTAAAATATGGCAACAGTGTAACAGCTGTTAAAAAAAAAAGTATATTTTCATGTTTTGTTCCTCCACTTATTTCTCTTGTGCATAATCACACACAGGAGCTGTGGCACTGAGGAGTTTTATGTGAGATTTCCTTGGTGAGTGTGTGTGTGTGTTTAAAATGGTCACACACAACCTTCATGAAGGGCTCAGGGCATTCAACACCAGGGCTGGCTGGCTGTTCCTTAACCTGACTGGCTGTTGAGCCTTGAGAAAACACAGTTCTGAGCACCTGCTGCTATTTTTGTACTTTTTTTTCTCATGAGGTCGGATCAAAAATATCATTATCTTTCTTACTGTTCTTACATAGTCATTGTGAGCTCGAGGACCATGATGGAATTAATACTCTTTAGGAGTTTATAGGTTGATCCTTTAGTTATCCCCCTCTATATTGTCCTATTGTACTAAACCAGATAATTAGCAATACAGAACTACCAACATCTGTGAGATTGCTCCAAGTAGTTTGTGCCCATGGCAGGAAGTTCATGAGTGTGGAGGTTCTGAAGGCATTGTTTGGCCCTTAGGAGCAAGGCCTGGCTTTCCTGTGCAAGGTGTGGAGCTATTGATATGTGCTGGTTTCTGAGACAAACACTGCTTTTCTTCCTCTCCATTCACTGGCAGCAATTTGTCACAAACTGTCCATTTTTTGCACACATGCATTCCCTTGGCACGAAGGAAAGTTGTGCAGATGACACATAGAGAAGATAAACTCTGCAGGAAAAATCTGCTGGGATCAGAACTGAAGACATAGTTCCTTATGGAGTTCTTCCAGATAGAGAAATTCATCTTTCCGTGATGTTCCAGTTTTGGGATAAGGACAGACAGAGCTGTCACATGTTGATCATGTGATGGCAGAGCAGAGGAAATTTTGGCAGTCTAAGGCGAATGTCCTGTGTACCTACAAGAATCTGTTCTACTGTGGTTTTTCCTCTTGACTCCTAGTCACAAACATCTTGTTGCAGATATTCTACTTCTGAAATCCTTTGTGGTCGCCTCCATTTGTACATATCAAATGCATCATCATGTTTGTGTTCTGTCACTGTGTGAAAATAATTCTCTGACTCAGGTTTCTGATGCATTCTCTTCTGGTTACAAGTTTAAATCTATTCTCAGCATGGATTTTTCACAATTTCCCCAAATGTAAAATTTTGAAGGAAAAAAAGCTGTTTCAAAGAGTCATATGGTTTGGTTTTGCAGGCTTTGAAGTTGTGTTATCTCATTTTTCTAAGCAGCTTGGCTGGTGACATGAGCCCGTTTGCTGGCCAGGGGATGATGCCTAAATGGAAAACAGAGGGATGAGAGGAAGTGGAGCAGCACAGGTTCCTGCCAGACTGATGCTCTGTGAAATGCCACAGAACTGGTCTGGAGCATAATCTCACCTTTCCCAATCACAGGAAATGTAGACAAGGTCTCACCACAAGGTAGAAAGTTCTAGGTCAGAAAATTAAGTTCACTGTGGTAATATTTTCACAGAAACTTTGAGTACTGTAATTTCTATTCCTCTGCTAGCAAGAAGACTTGGCTTTGGAACATCAGGGACCAATACTCCTCAAATTCTTCATTAAGTGGCCTGTGTTAGACATCTCTCTGATGGACACACTTGATATTTGCCAAAATGAGATGCAATTCAGAATCCTTATTTTTTTTTCCTGGCACTGGTCATTCCCCACCCTGCCCTGATGACACCTCTGTCGTTGGTTAAGTGCTGAATCTGCAGCTCTTGTTTTTCTGTGAAAAGGGCTCACAACTGCCTGTGGAGCTGCTGTCAGCACGGCTTCCTCAGGAATCAGCCCTGGAGCTGCTGGGCAGCTGATTCAGCTGTGCCCCTCCCTGGGGCCCAGAAGGGCTCTGCTGCCATTTGTTGTCCCCGCAGTGGCCTGGGGGGACAATATTTCAGGCCCTGCTTTTGCACCCTGGGTTACAGCTGCTGGCACTCCAGGCTTCACTCTCCCAAACAAAGCCAGCAGAGCATCAAGGCTGTGAGATGATATCAGCCACTTTCTGTTCTTACCACACAAAGTCATAAATGAAAGAATTTCTGCAGTAAACAGCCTAGGCTGCTTTATTATTTATTTCTATTTCTTTACAATACACCTGAGCATAACCTGAAACTTCCATTGGAATGAACAAGACTTACAGTACCTTTTTTTCTGCTTGGTAATACAGTGTACAGTGATCATCCAATTTTACTGCCTTTGCCTGGGGACTTCACAGAATGAATGCTGATGAAATAGTCAATTGATTAGAGACAAGCAGTCTTTCAAAAAGTCCTGAACAGAAGAGGAGCTATTTCCCACTTCTCTCACAAATATCAATTAATATTCTATAGTGAGGTGATACCTAAAGGGAGAATAAAAAAATAGCATGAAAGGAAAACATAATTCTTTAAGCCAAACATAAAATATATTTTACCCTTCTGCTATTGCCTGTGATATTTCAAACCGTGTACTAATCCTAACAAACAGCCACCCAGGGGAATTTGCAAAGGAATACCTGCAGGCTCTCTAATGGCACCATCTCATAAGTTGTAGCAAGAAAGAGCTACCAGCCTTAAAGCTGAAAAGGAAGAAGGTCCCTTCTTGTTAGATCCGCACAGATAAACCCAGGTAACATCAGCCAGGATAATTGCCAGGGAGGAATCCATATCCCTAAATCTGAATATGTATTTATGTTGTAAACTATTTCTGATTCCAAAATGTTATGTTAAAGAGGCAGCATCAGAGTTCCAAAACAATTAGCTTAGGCAGACAAGAAATGGTAAAATATGCAGTTGATTAGATTTCCCAGCCACGCTTCCCCCAGCCTCATTATACAGCTGCGAGGTGCGGAGCTGCCAGCTCGCTCCGCTCCCTGCATGTTCACACAGCCTTTTTCTCCAGGCATAGCCAGCTCCTCTCGTACTTCTGCAGTCACACATTTGCATACAATATGTTTTTCCCATTTCCCTCATGTCAGAACCCAAGGTGTCCCTCAGACACTCTTGGATGTTCCGGGTCCAGGGCAGAAGCCTCTGAGACGCGGGCAGGCAGCCAGAAACCCCTGTGGTTTTGAGTCTGACCCATGGAACAATTTACCAACTTTGCAGGAAGAACAAGAAATCACAAAAGTTTAGATATTATAATAGAAGTAATCACAAAGTAAAAGGATTTTTGAGTGCTGTACAGGGGGGTTTTAGGCCGTGTACAGAGGGGTTTGAGTTTTGTACATGGGGGTCAGAGGTTCTAAGATGGAGGGATTTGGGCGTGCCCTCTCCTCCTTCTTTCTCCTTCCTATTCCCCATGTTCTTGGTGATGTTGGCACTCACAGATTGGTTTAGAGTAGAAAGTCACTGTTCAATATAGGTGATAGGCACTGGGGAAAAACTATAAACATTTAATATGTAATGTGTGATATAAAAGATGGCACCAGCCACTTGGGCGGGGGAGACGAAGACAAAGGGAGATGGAGAGAGACGCAGAGGGAGAAGGAGTCAGGGAGAATGTCAGGAAGTCTGTGTGCCTTGAGATAACATGCAATAAACTGCCTTGAGACCACATGACCACTGCCTTGAGACCAAAGACTACTGAGTCTTTGAAGGCACGGGTTGGAGGAGAGACTTTACCACCACCCAGAGTCACCCCAATCTGGGGGAGATTCCAACACCCTCACATGATAAAAAGTCCTTAAAACGGCACATGAGCAATCTGCACAAACCTTGTTGTGTTACATGTGGCAGGTCATGCATTTGTGCAGAGGTTTTGACTCAAGCAGGTACTGCATGACATTAACATTCTTTAAAGGTTTCATTGGCCTCCTAAAGTATCTATTCCAGCATTGAGAAATGTGTAACATTTGGGAGAAACTGTCTGGATACCTCTTCTGCTTATGGAGCTAAATATCACTTAAAGGTATGAAAGGATTATTTTCCTGTTGGAACCAAGAAACAGCTTCTTGCATTTTCTTGCATGTTACTACATAATTTATTATAGACCAAGCTGTTAAAGTCTTCTAGATTCTTTCATTAAGCCAGATTTTTAGGTGCTAAAACTTTTGGTTTAGATTACCAATGCCTTAGGGCAGCATCTGCAATTTCCTATAGGTCTGTAAAGTACTGAAAAATCTCTCTTTCTGTGCATTTCAGTGAGATTACAGTCAACTACTTATATAAAATAAAGGGGCAAAACGAGCAAGTAATGTTTTGTCACTCATGTTTAATATTAAAACCAAAATATGAACTGTATCACTTTCAGTTTATTTCAGAAAGTGTTTACAGGTGTCCATATGAGTATATAAGCACGCACAGGTGTTTAGACAGGGATACGTACAAGAGGAAATGGCCTTAAAGTGTTCCAGGGGAGATTCAGGGTGGACACCAGGAGGAATTTCTGCATGGAAAGGGTGCTCAGGCCTTGGCAGGGGCTGCCCAGGGAGGTTTGGAGTGCCCATCCCTGGAGGTGTCCCAGGAAGGGCTGGAGGTGGCACTCAGTGCTCTGGGCTGGGGACAGGGTGGGCATCGGGCACAGCTGGGACTCCATGGGCTGGGAGGGCTTTCCCAACCTCATTGGTTCTATGATTCTGGGATTCTATGACAGAATTTAATGTAAACAAACCTGAAATTCTTGCAAGGTTCTCCTTGTCCTGTTTGTGGAGTGTCAGTGTCACACACTTGCAGTGGAGGGCTGAAATTAGAGACTGGGGTGGCCTGTTTTGGGTACATCCACAAAAGAGAGGACTCACAGGACTGAAGTTTAGTAATTCACATTAGCTGGCCAATTTCATTTCTGTCCCTCTCTGGTCAGGCAAAAAAGGAGGATTCCAGGAGAGGATGATTCTGTCTTCCTCCCTCAGGTAGAGCAGGCAGCTGGTGCAGCAAGGTATCTAATTTAGCCAGTTGAGCCTAAAACTGAGTTGTGTGAATAACCCTCTTTTCCTTCTTCCTTACCTTAATCATCATAAACAAGATCATGACAGCATCACACTATTTCACTACTTAGAGTCAAATAAATTACAGCTGGGAAAGACAAATTACCCTATTAGTTAATCTTCCTGTCTTTCTAGGGTTTTCCCTTAGAATACATTATTCCAGCATCCTGTGCAAGAGAGTGAACTCTTCACTGAGGAGGATTCTGTTATTTCCCTTGGGAAGCTATTCCTCCTTGTGCAATTTCTCATTGCAAGGAAGCTTTTGTTGTTTTTCTCTTTGCAGAAGATAAAGAGAAGTCTTGTATCTGTGTATTTATGTGGTTCTCATCACCAACATACCAGTATTACACCTGTAACATATACAAATTTTCTTTCTCATTTCTGCATCTAGAAATTATTGCATATTGGATTCTGCCATGGAAACAGCAGAGTGCATGCTGGCCTTCCTGTTTCTCCAGCCTGGCAAGCACAAGTTGCCCATTTTTCCCTCAGTGGACTCTTCTGACCTGTATCTCTATCCTTTACCTCTGCTTAGGGTGTCATCTATTGCCTCATTCATTAAGGGTCCACTGGACACTTAAAAAGAATAATTTTTTTTTCATGCTTTCCTCTAAGTGTGGGAAGATTTGAAACACTCTCCCAAGCCCTCTGTCCCCAAAGCAGTCCTTGGCATTTTCAGTGGTTCCGAGGTCCTGTGGGCTCTGTAGGTCAGGCAGCAGCAGCACCATGTGCTGGCAGCATTGTTTCCAGGGGGATTTACATCCTCTCCTCACAGAATCATGAAATCATGGAATTCCTGGCTTGGGAAGGATCCTCAAGGATCATTGAGTCCAACAAGCTCCTTGTCTCTCTCCTGTTTGTGTTTGTCTTTCCTGGTACTTGGCTCTTGGGGTCTCTGGCAGAGAACTTTCCTGCCCTGTGGGATCTGATCCACACATTGGACCCCCAGAGCTTTGGCAATGAATTAGCTGTTAATAATAATAAAATTACATTCAAATACGGGTGCAGGAGGTAGGGCTGAAATAATAACATATGATCTGCAAAAGAACCCTTAAACACTCATGCAAAATTCCCACTATTTGTGTATGTATTTGTATATCTGCATGAACACCAAGATATGCAATGATATTTTATGTGGGTAATTTGCATATGTTAACAAGTTCTGTAGTGCTTTAAACAGATTCCTATTTCATGTACATTTTCTGTATTTGGTTAGCGAAACCTCTAATTCATAGGTTTTGTGTTTAGAAATGGTCTCATGCAATAAAGCAGGGTGATAAGGCTTAAAACGATGTTTTTGCATTTAAAAAATGAGCAACAATGAAAAACAAATAAGAATAAGTTTCTTCAGCTTTGAGGCAGTCATAATTTACATGTCAAGAAGTTATGCAGGTTTTTATGAGATTATTGCAGTTTTATTCAATAAAAAATTGTTACCATGACAACAACTGTCATGCTACCTGTGAGATTATAGCAAAGAAGGACAGTGAAGAAAAGGCTTCATTTTGGAAAGAATGCTTATCTGACCTGCTGGCTACAAACAATGGTTTGTGTGACCACCTCTGGCTGCAGGGCTTCCATCAGCCCGACTCCAAAGCCAGCTGAAGGATTGAAGCATAGGATGTTCTTAGGAAAACAAAAGAGTTGACAAATAATGGTGAGGCTTTGTCATGTAAATACTCTCCTATTACCCCATCAGGCTGGTAATCAAATCTTCAAAATGAAATGGAGAATTCATCCTGTCAAGGTTTGGGAAGATTAGGAGAGAAAGAGTGTGTGAAACCAAAAAGAGCATCAGAAAAGAAAAGAAAAAAAAAAAGAAAAAAAAAAAAAAGAAAAAATAATTCCCAGAAGTCCCTGGAAAGATGAGAAAACATGGTCCCACCAGGTTTCATTATGGTCATGTTATTTATTTTTACCAGCCATTACAATCTTTCAACAAAATGGTTGTTCACTGAATATGGATTCATGTAAATTCTTGGCACCAACTATGCATTACCTCCTCTAGAACATTCAAAATTGATTTTTTGGAATTTTTTTTTTTCTCAGTACGCACATTTCAGTGCCACACCAAAAGAATTTGCTTTCCTACTCCCTGTGGCAGCATACGCATTTTTCTTTCTGACTAATGTGCAGAATCTGTACCCTGACTTGCACATAAAAACACAGCCAAAACAACAGAAAAGCACTGGCTGAGCACACACATCTTATTTTTTATGATGGTTTTTAATCTTAGTTTGCCAGCAAACACAGGCTTTCTTACCTAGCCATATAAAAATAGTCCTGTTGTTAATTGTGTATCTGATTGCTGGCCTGCCAGAGTAAAACAATCTGACACTGACAGAGTAAAACAATCAGCAATGGCTAATGGTTAAAGCACATTAGAAGTGTTCACTAATTAAAATCTGTTGAATCTCTGTGCAGTCTGTATTTACAGTGGGTAAATCCATATTTAAGGGTCATTAGCATTGCAAAAGTGTACCTGAGGAAAAAACACACAAAGTTTTTTAACAGAACATCTTAAAATTTGCCTCATCTCTCTCAAAAAAAAAGGGTTTGGTTTACATAAGGCAACAATAGGTACATAAAGCAAAAAGAAACAGTGATTATGTTGTTGGGCCAGATTATATAAAACTGCAATTTTATTGTAATTAGGACAACAGTGACTTGGACTACAATAGTGGCTTTCTTATAAAAATGGCACCATTTCAAATTTATAGTCTCTGGCTAAATGAGTTTGTTGTAGCATTGACAAAGAAACAAACACAAGCCAAATGCAGTCAAAATTGAACACAAACAGAAACCTTAGCAGTTTATTTGCTGAGCAGAACCCAGAATGATGTTTTTCCAAGAGCATTTACTTAATAAATGCCCTTCCCTGCAAACTTTCAGCTTTTTCAATGCAAAATCTTTTTATCTTTAAAATTTTAAGTGCATTATGCTTGCAAAAAATATTTATATACATGTAGTTTATAACTGCAGTGTCAGTAATGGAGTAAAATCCTGCTTAAATATTGGTAATCCAAAGCTTGGACAGTTCTGGTGTGGAGGTTGGCTAAAAAACAGCCATGGTGACTGTGAGTTCCTTTTTTCTGCATTGCTTTTCACCATCAGGAATCTCTCAGGTCTTCAAAACTTATTTTTGCCCAGGTTCTGTCACCTGTGGGAGGGGGATTGGTTGCTTCATGTGAACTCTCAGCACATTGCAGGGGAACCAGGGCAGCACTGACTTAGCAACATCACCTGCAGCTGCAGAGGGGACAGGGTTTGCTCCTAAATATACTGATTATTGCCAGTGTGAGCAACATAATGTGGTGTGTTTTACACCTGCAGAAAATTTGACTCAAGGCATAAAGCAAAAAAAAAAAATCATCAAATTAAAGGTGATAAAATTTAAACTATGCCAAAGCTTAACTAATTTCAGTAGTGGAAGCAATTTCTTTAATTTCGGTTTCATGATCGCTCACATCTTCCCTAAACAATTTTCATCAGTAAGATTGTTGGGAGAAAATTATTGGATTTTACAGGCCTCAGAAGTGTGTGATGGTTGGAAATGAAGTGCTAAGTGGCAGAAACTGGCTGGGGAAGAAATGGATTTCTAGGAGGCAGGAGATTATTTTAGTTGTCCATTCCCTTCATTAATTTTATTAGGTGAGATTATAATCACAATTCAAGTGACCTGTAAGGGAAAGAAAAAGAAGATTATGCCTTTCCCCCTGCCTTATGTGTACTGTAACTGGAAATACTGACACACATGTTACCCATGTATTTTTAATACATTTATAAACTTCAGTTGAACTTGGGGTCTCTGATTGAATTATTTTATATCACAAGAAGAAAACCTTGGTAGCTTAGCATCAGGATTAGAAGCAATGTTAGACACTGATTAACTCTTTTTATTAGGGTGTATTCAACTTTAGTATCTAATGAGCACTTAGGATAAAGAATGTGCTTATCAAAGAATCAGCATATCCATTCAAGCCTGGGAATCTTGAAATAAATATCTATAGAAAGTCTTCAGGAATTCTCAAGTGAAGTAAGATAAGAATAGAAATTATATATCAACTCTTTCTAAACAAGCAATGTAATTATTTCTGAAGGCCTTTGAAATGAGAGCCAGCTAGGAAAATCAAACACAATCTCCAAGAAGTCAACAGTTTTATTTCTTTATTTTCCTTTGTATATAAAATATATAATGGGAACAAAATGAAACCGTCTCGATAAAATACTCCAACTAAAATTTTCACTTTGTGATGAGCCTTATCTTTTTCCAGCCCTGTCCCATTGTATGATGTCCTGCACAAACCTCTTCTGTCTTAGGAGATTACAAACCACCAGTTTTATGATAGCAGCCACAGAAATGAACACATCGCCTGCTACATCAGCCTGAATCCAGCTGAAGGAAGCTCTGAGCCTGCATTCATGGCTGGTGCCACCCTGGGACAGCAGCCCTGGGCTGCAGGGAGCCTGGGGGTTGTGCTGGGATGTGCTGGGATGGTGGGACTCAGCTCCAGAGAGGGGAGTACAGCTGTGGTGAGGGATGATTGTGTGTGGGAACAGCAGAAAGAGCCCTGCTAATGGGTGTGAGTACAAAAGGTGAGTCAACAGAACTTCAGGGGGAAAATGATGCCTCAGGTTTTAGCTTTTCTATTTTTCAGATTCTGTACTGCTTTAGTGTGTAGTTCTGACCTTCATATTAGGGAATGGTGAGCTCTCTTCACAGAGCAGGCAGACAAAACAATTCCTTCTCTAGCTGGGGACCAAGGACAACCGATCCAGATCTCAGGCCAAGAGCATAAACAACGTGGACTGAAGAGAGAAAAACAAGAAGGGTGGGACTTCATGGGCTAAAGCTGGAATTGGACAATTAACTCCAATATGCAGATGGGCCAGAACTGATCAAAGCGAGAGACCTTGTGAGCGGTCGTCCATTCTGTGACCCTTTTGGCTCACCTTGGCTGTAGCCCCGGATGGGCTCTTGTGCTGCCCGAGGTGGATCCAGCGAGGCCTTTTAGCAAATCCCTACTTTATTCTGTAACTCTGTCCAGCCTCTGCTCTAGGGCAGCCTCTCAAGGCATCAAACATGTGAGACAATCCCATCAGCTACAGCTCCTCAACCCTTGTAACTCCTGTGGCCAAGCCACCACGAGGCCTTTTGTCACCCTTTTCCTGACACATCCACACTCAAGCTTCCTGCAAACTCCCTCGTTGTTGTTCCCTGTTTTCTGCAGCCTGTGCCATGGCCTCTGAGTGTGCCCAGGGCTGCTTCCCTCTTCCTTTCTAGAAGGAGGACACTGGGGATATCTCCTGTAGGCTGAGGCTGCTGGACTTGCCACAGGGCTGGGCACCATAAGTGTCACCTGTCCCCTTTATCATTTCCACTCACAGCTGTCAGGAGTTGTCTGCTACTGTCTGGTTGCTGTCACTGGGCAGACAATAAATTTCTGATCTTAATTCCTTACAAACTAACCACCAAACTGGGGATGAACTCCATTTCTCAGGCCCTGTGACAGGTTAAAAACTATTCTGTTGAAGCTTAGGTGTAAGATCACCTTTCAGTGTCAGATACAGTTAAGTTTCAAACATGAACAGTTTGCATATTCATAAAACAAGTTCAGCAAGCATCTGTCAAAGAGAGATGTGACATAATATTCCTTTTCCATGGGATGTGCACAGCTGCAGGACTCCTCTGGCCCCTGCTGAGCCCAGGAGAGATGCTCCCTTTGCTGATATTCTCCCATTCTATAAGGATGGATAAATTTACACAAAAAATAAATGAGCAATACTGGCCAAAGCCATTTTTTTTTCTCTAGTGAGATGTATTTCTGCAACCCACATTCCCTTCACTGAGAATTGTTCCATTAGTTCCACATGGCAAACCTGCCACAACTTCAGTCCCTGCAGAACACGTGCTCCCAAAGAGAGGTGTTCTCCATCCTCCCAAATCCTGCCCTCCCAAAGCCTTGCCCCACATCTTACCCTGGTGTTTGAAGTGGCCAGGTGGGAAAGAGTGAAATGGCAGCTCTTGGGTCATATGCAAATTGTATCTGGATATGCAAACATTTCTCTAAATAATTTACGTGTGCTGTAACCCACAAATTGTATCTGGATATGTGAACATTTCTCTAAATAATTTACGTGTGCTGTAACCCACAAAACTGCCATGGAGGGAGAGAGGAAAGGGAGCACAGGGCAAGGAGCAAGGCTGTGCCAAAGGGATCTCCTTCCGTCTGCTCTGCTGTCCTGAAGGGCCATGGGATCAGGATTCACAGCACACACAGAGAAGGAACAGGGGGCTATTTTTATTAGCATATCCAGAAAGGGTGATTTTTGGTGGGTGCTGTAATTATTTTCCTTTCTGAACATAATTCAGCCCTTAACCTTTCTCCTTCTTTTGCTTTTTCTCCTTCTGTAGATATTGTCTTTATTGTCAGCCTAATTAACACCATCATACTTTTATGTCAGCCAAAAAAAACCCTCTCTGCAGCAACCTTAATGCAACCAACTGAATTCCATTTTGCTTCTTACAGAAATGGCAAATGCTATGTTGTCTAAGAAATAAAAAGGGTAATTTCCTTTTTTTTTTCTATTTATTTTTGTCAGAGTATGGAATTTATAACTCTGGCTGAACAATGGCCCCCTGAGTGGCAGAGACTCATTTCAGAGACAATTGTTGTTGTCCCAACTCTGTCATTGTGGCCACATCAAATCATTATCATGGCTGCGAGCCAAGGAAAGAAAAAAGAACCCTTTTTATTATTGTTTTTCTATCTGGTCTCTGTAACTTGGCAAAGTTCTTTGGAATGTGAATTTGCAAGTCTTAAATGCGACATATTATACTGTATTATTAACCTTGTATTTTGTATCCCTTTGATATGATTCCTTTTCAAATGCTTGAAGTCTACACAGACCTATTGGGTAGCTTTAAATGCATTCTACAAAGAAATTTTAAATAATACAGATACTAAAAGGGCTTTTATTTTACCCAGAAATTCAGGCTGCTGGCACATACCAGCTTGAAGGAAAATGTTTTGTTTCTGTTCCACAAGTAATATTTTAACTGGTTACTGATATTTTTCCTTCTTTTATTATTGTTATACAGCTCCCAAGGAAATGAATTTTTGTTTCAAATTAGTTTTTGAATAAGATATGCAAATATCTAGTGAGTGTAAACATTAATTGTGTGTATTCTTTCTATTTAGGCACCTTTGTTACTAAAGTAACAGCTACAGATGCAGATGATCCAGTGTATGGAAATAGTGCCAAGCTGGTTTATAGCATTCTGGAAGGACAGCCTTACTTTTCTATTGAGCCCCATACAGGTAGGTGACTCTGAACAGCAACCCCTGGCTTAGGAAATCACCTCAGCTTGCTCCAGGGGAGGCTTAGATTGGGGAATTGGGGAAAATTTCTTCACAGGAAGGGCTGTGCAGCGCTGGCACAGCTGCCCAGGCAGTGGTGGGCAGGGCCCATCCTGGAGGGATTTAAAACTGTGTGGATGTGGCACCTGGGGCCATGGATCAGGTGGGCTTGGCACTGCTGGGGAATGCTTGGGCTTGGTGTTGCAGAGGCTTTTTCCAACCTGGAGCAATTCTCTGGTTATATTTGCAGAGGTGACCATCCCCTGCCTCCTGTATCAGGACTAGTGTGGCCAGCAGGAGCAGGGAGGTCATCCTTCCCATGTGCTGGGCACTGGTGAGGCCACACCTGGAGTGCTGTGTCCAGTTCTGGCCCCTCAGTTTGGGAAGGACATTGAGATGCTTGAACATGTCCAGAGGAGGCAACGAGGCTGGTGAGGGGCTTGGAACACAAACCCTGTGAGGAACAGCTGAGGGAGCTGGGGGTGCTCAGCCTGGAGAAAAGGAGACTCAGAGATGACCTTATCACTCTCCACAGCTCCTGACAGGTGGCTGTGGCCAGGTGGGGCTGGGCTCTTTCTCCAGGCAGCACTGACAGAACCAGAGGTCACAGTCTCAAGCTGCACCAAGGGAAATATAGGTTGGATATTAGGAAAAAGTTTTTTCACAGAAAGAGTGATAAAGTTCTGGAATGGCTGCCCAGGGAGGTGGTGGAGTCACCATCCCTGGATGTGTTTAACAAAGCCTGGATGTGGCACTGGGAGCCAGGGTTTGGTTGAGGGGTTGGGGCTGGGTTGGACTTGATGATCTTGAAGGTCTCTTCCAACCTGGTGATTCTGTGATTCTGTGATTCTGTGATTCTGTGTATCTCATCACCCAGGTGTAACTCAGGTCTCACTCAGAGTTCCTCAGAGTTTGATCTTGGGGAAAAACCCAGGAAAAACAGGGATTAATGGTGATGGGGTGATGGTGATGGCAATGTCACAGAAATTACTGGAGCAACTGAAGGCAGAGGAGGAGCCGTGTGACAAAACTGCTCAGGGAATGCAGGGCTTGGCCTGAGGGCTTTGAGGAGCACAATGTGATGTTCAACATGAGCCTACAGCATTCCCAGCTAAAGTACAGTTTAGCTTGGGAATTTCAGTGAATGTATTTTATGTTTTCACTGAAAATTCTTTTTCTTTCTTGATTGGTTGGATCAATTTGGGGAGAGAAAGAGCATCAACCATGAGTGTTGATGTGAAGTTTTATTAGCATGTATTTAGGGTAACTTTATTTCTCTGTGGTTTTGTAGTCTTGAAAGTCATCTGAAAGAAGTGCCAATAAATCCATTCCCTCTTGTTTTCTGTACATAGGTTGTCCATACAGCTAATTCATTTAGTTCATTCTTTATGTGTAAAAAGCAAATTTTAAGGTGATTTGATCGTATGTCTAATATTCTGTCACCTGTTACTAGAAATCCTTTTTAATCACTGTAAATGAAGCAGCTGTGATCTCCCAAGGAGAAGAAAACTAACACTCTTTTTAAAACATACAAATATCCACCTAAACTTATACAGCTGTAAAGCAGTAAAACAGGAGAAAAAATTATTGTCCTTATGCAGAGTAGCAAAACTATAAAATAAATGCTCAGAAAATTATAAAGGATGATTTTGATAGATTAAATGAACTCAGTTTTCTCATCAACATTAAACACAGTACTCCTGTAATCTTTAAAAGCTAGAATTTCTTGAAATCTTTCTGAATAGATTGCATGGAAAAAATTATTTCTCATTCCTAGAAATGCCCTAACTTTATGGGACTTTATGTAAATAGTGTGCCTCAATAAATATTAATGGATTAGTCCAAAGTAGGTTTTTCTGGTTGAAGGACAGCTATCCTAAATGTGAAAGGGATCTCTGGAATGTGATTCAGCCTTTTATTTTTACACTGCACGTAAAATAGAGGTTTACAGAGAAAAATTCTAGCACAGTACAATGGAAAAAGAGCAGCTTGTTCCAAAAATAAATGTGTTAAGGGAGTGTTTATTAGTGAAGGCCCTTAGTTCCTGTGGCTCATTTGTCACAATCAAATGGAAATATAACTCTGAACAGACCTCTGACCATCAAGTATCTAAATATACTGTTTGGTTTCTTAAATATTACAAATTATTGCACGCAGTAACGACTTGTGTGAGCTGTCTTAATTAGAGGGGAATTGACTGTAGGGTTTTTCTCAGTTTCTAGTTAGGAAAGTTGGTGCCTTTGCATGGGAACATGTCAACCTTCCTAAAGGAGCTGAGAAGTGCATTCTCCACCTACACAGAAGATTTTCTTTCACAGAAATATGGCCTGAAAGAAATATTCCAAATGTTAAAAAATACTTCATTTTACTTAGTTTTCTTATTTGTATTGCATTAAACCCTTATGCTCAATCCAAAGAAGTAACTATTTCTCACCTCGGAAAGTGATTGCTGTTATCATGAAAGCCAGAGAGAGCTACAAAGCCTCTCGGTGAACTAGAAAATCAGGGTTTTTCTCCTGTTTCAATGGCATTAATTGCCCCCTCCTTCCTTCATTTCCAGCTACAAATATTCCTTTGCAGAGCAGTTCAGTTACCATGAAAATGGCATGTTAGTGTCTAAGGGGAATTTATTGACAAAGAATTCAACTGTGGCCACAGTCCCTAAGTGGCTTCATCTAATGGAGCAGCTTCTAAGTGAATAAATGTTTTCAGATCCCCCATTTTTCTAGATCTGTGGAGGACATCAATTATATTCTTTAATTCACTGCAACTGGCTGAGTTTCTGTGCTGAGGCTGTTCCCTGTTTCTTTGCCATCCCTGTGTAGTGCCCTTCATCTGAGGTGGAATCACCATCCTGCTCTCACCAAACAGCACATTTCTGTTTGTTTAGGGTATATAAAATATAAATATACATGAAAGTTTAATCATTGATCAAACCAGATGCAGGTAGTTATGTAGCAACTGCAGCCACATATACAGGGTGAAAAAGATTACTCTAAACCAAAATGTCCAAAGCAAATACAAAGTGTGCAGATGTTTGTTTCTTTCTATTTGTCCAATCTTTGCAATGTGAACCATCACAACTCTCAGCAGCTAAGCCAGGAAAACACATTATCTTGTAGTCCTCAGGACCCTCAGGGGAGGTTTTCATGTGGGAAGGTGTTTGGATACTGTTGTGACAGTGTACAAATTAAAGCACAGCAGGTATAGCAATGTATCACCCCAAACAAATCAAACCTGAGGATGATCCTGCAAGTGTGGTACATATTTTAGGGTCTGAGGGTTGTTTGGGATTTTTTGGGGGTGTGAGAGAATGTGGATGTGTGTATAGCTGCATTTTCTCTGTGGTTATATTTCACTAGTGCCCTGATAAGTTGAAAGCCTTTTCAGTTAATTTGAAACAGAATTGTTTCTGAGCACACATTTTGTGTCTTCCCCTAAATGGAATCAGCATTTCAAGAAATGGGCTGTGTGAGAGTGATCCACTCCAGAATGTAAATATTTTCTGTCATTCATAGGAGTGTATCAAGTGTTATCAAAAGTATAGCTATTGAGAGCTGATCTGTTTACAGTTTTTCTAGATTACTGGCCTTTTATCCTGTTTCTTAGAAACCAAGAGTAAATGTGGATCTGTGCAGCTACCAACACCAGGGCAGTACTGCCTGTAATTTTCGATTTTCCTGGCTCAGAGTAAGGATTGTCTGACCTTCCTGCTCGGTTTTAATGGCAGGTGGAGAGTGAACCATGAGGAATGATCCCAACCATGCCTCCTGATTCCTCTGCCTCTGGAATCCTCAGAGCAAAAAGAGAGAGCAGAGGAGCAGGCTGTGGCTTTGTGCCTGTGCTAAGGAGGGGTTGTCACACCTGAGGGTAACTGGGAGGGAAGCAGGTGTTTATTTCCTGCATTTTGGTTCCTCCTGCCTTGGCAGGAGCTGGATGTGCCCTTATCTGAATCACTCTCAGCTGGAACCCACATTACTCAACCTCCTCACTGAAACAATTCTATAATGCTGGGCACTAAGAAACAAGTGCTGGTGAGTGACCCATAAAACAATAATTTCCCATTACCTGAGATGAAAAATGCATATATTGCTGCAGTTCTAGTTTGCAAGTTCTTCTGTAAGAGTTATAGACACGTGAAAGGAGGTAATTTGGAAGTTATTTTACACTCAGTGCTCAGAATGGGGCTTAAGGTAAATGCTTTTTTGATGGCTTGTTCTGAATATTTTTTGCTTTTTGTAGGTGAATTTTATTATGATGACTGCTTTGTTGGATAGAGGGAGGATATAATTAATACATGACAAATATACAGATTTAGATTTTTTTTTTTTTCTGTGAGAGCCAAAACTTGCAATGTTATGGCATCAGATTAGTAACAAAACTCATGGTGGGTAGAAATATATTCCTTATATCATTATGGCTCCATCTCAGTAAGTGATGCCAGGCTCCCTGCTTGGTGTGTTTTAGTTACAAAGGTACACGAGCTGTATGGATTCTCTCATAATCTCAATGATGACAATACAAATGCTGGGAAAGGGGGTTCCTTAAGACTGCTAAAAGTAGCTGGAGTACACTTCTCACTTTTAAGCTTTTTCAAGGATATTAAATCATGACTGTCAGCTTTAAAATAAGATTATCATAATGAAATGTAATATGAAGTGACACTGTGTTCTACAATATAGGGATGGCAGAGGAAATACATTTTCAGCTGTGTCTGACTTATTTACATTTCACGTGAACTTAAATAATGTCACTCCTACACATACCTGAAATGTAGTTACGTGAACAAGGCAAATTACAGCAAAGCCCTACTGCACTGGAAAGCACGTGGGATTAGTGGAGCACAAACACTTAATTTGGCTGAAAAAGAACAGCTTTTAAGCACTGCCATCTTGGATATGGGCATTTGGTACAAAGCCAAGGCTTAAGGAGGTACAGCAGAGATGGATGGAAGAGTCAGCAGACTCAGAAAGATGGAGCCTCTCCTAATAGAACGTGGATATCTCTGGAGAGTGGATAATTGTGGGGTTTTCCCCTATACCTGGTTTAACTTTCAGTTGGAAGAGCGCATGCTTTTAACAGCAGAGTTTTTAATTTAGTGTGTGGCCCTCTCTGGTCCACAGTGCTGAATCCCTGAAATGCAAACATAAATTAATAGGCCTAGGAGGAATGGGAACTTCACTCAACACAAGACAGGTTTGAATCTTTTATTTTAATTTGCAGTCTTGCCTGCATTAGGACCTTATGATAGAGTCCAGCAGAATGAAAACAAGTAAGGGAGTAAGAGGGAATAAACCAGCACCTTTTCAGTTACAGATATGGTTGTGATGTTCAGGCTGTTTCTTCTATCTGGTTGTTAACGTCCAATTCATTCCCAGTGGTACAAGGTGCCCTCAGAATATTGTGTGCAGGGCTGATAAGAGCTGTCATCATAAGGAAAAAAAAAAAAATCAAAAAAACACTGCTGAGATACTGAGAAAGTTCAAAGCAGGGTAGCTAAGGTCAGGAGAATATTACTTATAATGGAAGATTGATTGAACTAAATTTGTATAAACTGGATCAGAGGTGATTAAAGAAGGATATGAAATCACTGCACAAATATTTGAGAGGTGTTAATAAAAGAGAGACACAGGGACTGTTTTTGTAATTACTCATGATATAATGACAAGGAAGGAAGCACTTCAAGCTAGAAAGAAATGGGGAAACAGTTTTGGTCCAGGGGAAGGAATCTACTACTGTAAGGGGAAAGTAATGAGCTGCTAGGAACAGAACTCACTCGTGTTCAACAGAGCCTTCCTAAATAGTTCAGCTTCTAAATACTTTAGATCTAAACCCTCATGGGATTAGTGTAGAGAAAGTACTTGTTAGACATGAGTCAGAGCATGGATTGAGCTGCTGCTTTCCAGCTCATTTTATTGACTACTGCTGCTGCCATGGCTGTGCCAGTTATTGCAGATTTAACGTTAGGTAAACTCCTAACTGAAATAATAAAAAGAGGCATGAGCTGGGATGGGTGAGTGTTGCTCTGCTTTAGCAATAGGGGTGTAGAAACTCCTTTTCATAGAATTGTAGTACCACAGAATCAGAGTGGTTTGGGTTGGAAGAGATCTTGAAGCTCATGTCATTCCACCCCTGCCATGGCAGGGGCACCTTCCCCTAGAAGAAGGCAGGTGTGTGCAGGAGCATTCAGGTCCATGGAGCCCAGAGAGGAGCATTCCCAGGGCAGCAGTGTGGTTCCAGCTCATTCCCAGGGCAGCAGTGTGGATCCAGCTCATTCCCAGAGCAGCAGAGTGGTTCAGGAGCATTCCCAGGGCAGCAGTGTGGATCCAGCTCATTCCCAGGGCAGCAGTGTGGATCCAGCTCATTCCCAGGGCAGCAGTGTGGATCCTGCTCATTCCCAGGGCAGCAGTGTGGTTCAGGAGCATTCCCAGGGCAGCAGTGTGGATCCAGCTCATTCCCAGGGCAGCAGTGTGGATCCAGCTCATTCCCAGAGCAGCAGAGTGGTTCAGGAGCATTCCCAGGGCAGCAGTGTGGTTCCAGCTCATTCCCAGGGCAGCAGTGTGGATCCTGCTCATTCCCAGGGCAGCAGTGTGGATCCAGCTGCATTCCCAGGGCAGCAGTGTGGTTCCAGCTCATTCCCAGGGCAGCAGTGTGGATCCAGCTCATTCCCAGGGCAGCAGTGTGGTTCCAGCTCATTCCCAGGGCAGCAGTGTGGATCCTGCTCATTCCCAGGGCAGCAGTGTGGATCCAGCTGCATTCCCAGGGCAGCAGTGTGGATCCAGCTGCATTCCCAGGGCAGCAGTGTGGATCCAGCTCATTCCCAGGGCAGCAGTGTGGATCCAGCTCATTCCCAGAGCAGCAGAGTGGTTCAGGAGCATTCCCAGGGCAGCAGTGTGGTTCCAGCTCATTCCCAGGGCAGCAGTGTGGATCCAGCTCATTCCCAGGGCAGCAGTGTGGATCCAGCTCATTCCCAGGGCAGCAGTGTGGTTCCAGCTCATTCCCAGGGCAGCAGTGTGGTTCCAGCCCACTCAAGGGCTCCTGGAGCACACCGCTGCTCGCTGCCGTTGCAGCGCTGGGGCGCAGTTCTGGAAGCAGAGTCTGTTTTCACACTGCTGGGAGTCTTTTCATGTCTTTGTGTACCAAATAATCTGTGCAACCCGAGGAGTGGTGTCAAGGTGTTTGTACCGAGGTGTTTGGTGGCCCTGTGAGTTGTCTTGGTGACAGCCCATTAGGAGAGGGCTGGGCTGACACAGAGCCAGGGCAGAGCTCCGTCAGTCCCGCAGCCCTGGCTCGTTAGCCACAAGGATAAGGTGCAGCTATTATGGATCAGGGATTTAGGACTGGGCCCTTCAGTAGCACCAAGAGCTGTCCTTGCTGATTAATAAAATAAGTGTAAAATCGCTGCAGAGACGTTTGGGAACAGTTCTGCTGGTCTGCAGCTGGTAAAGCTGAGTGGCTTAAGATCAAGGCAGATTGGCATTTTGGAAAGAAGCGATTTCTGCTTGTTGAGTTTATCAAATAATAGCAGTAACAAAAAAAGCTGATCCCACATATATTTCTTGCATTTCAGAGCAATAGCTCTATCATTTTAGAAAGCTCGCGAGGTACTTTGAACTTGACTGTTCCTCATGCTGAGTAGAAAAACGGGCAACATATCTAAATAATGTGCTTCAAGGGCCTGAATTAGAGAGAGGAATCTGAACTACACAGCTGGAGCTAGAAAGCACCTGAAAAAGAATCCAAGGCTACTTTCGGTAAAGTGTCTGGTGTAATCACAGCTATTAGATTGCTACAAATAAAATCCTAAGGAAACAAGGTCGTAAATGCAGTGCCAAATGTTTATTTACTGAATTTGTTCTCGGCTGGTGAGAGAGTGATCCTTTCACCATGCCAGTGAAAGGGTCCCAGGGAAAAGGGAACAGCTGGTAAGTAGAGCTGAAAGCTTTGAGCCCATTCTCTAAAACCCAGAGACAAGTTCACTTGAATTAAAAAGGCAACATTATAATAGGTGTTACCCATCGTCATCTCCTACAGGACATACTTCTAGCAGAGTGCACATAGAGAAAGGCAGGTAATTCCACATGCAGTAAGAAACCTGCAGGGTCTATTTCAGAATAAAAACAAGGGCAGAAACTGCAAAAATTGTAGTAATATGGCCTGGAAGAGAAAAGACAATAAATCCTAGATTAAAAGCCCCAAATTAATAAAACCAGATTCAATCTTGACCTCTCTGTTTACCAAAAAAGTGCCATTTTTCCCATACACTTTCTAAAAATAAGCATTAGAATGAAATACATACACCCTTAGATTCTCTGTTGAAAATACCAAAATGGCACAGAAATGTAAAATGTAATGTAGCATTTGGTTTTTTAGCTAGTCATTATTTTTACTGTGTTTAATGTCTTTGATTTGAAATATATCTAGATCTGAATGTAGTTCATACAACTCTGTAATTAATAACTTTTATAGAAAGTTAGGCAGCCTTGCTAGTGATTGCAGATATGTTTCCTGTCTTGCTTAGAAATGAAACAAGAAATTAGAAGATTTTATGATAATTCTTATTAAGGAGATTATGATAAAGGTAAATAAAATTAAAAATAGTGGATCAGTATTCCTGTATCACATCATCAAACAACATTTTTTTAAACTTTGAGTCAAGGTAGTTATGATTTACTCGTTTTAAAAAAATTTGTGGCACAGGTTTTCCACAGATCTCCAGGTAAGCCTTTTTTATGGACTGCTAAAACATCACTGAGGTCGCTGTGCTTCACGGGAATACAAAGAATGCCACTCATTCTCATTTCAGAGCATTCAGAAATGCTCTGAAGAAATTGCAAGATTGATTTTCAGGAGTTTGGGTCCTAAGTGGCTGTTATATTTAATAAGAATCTCCACCAAGATTCTAGCATGGAAGGAAGATCAAAGCAATTACTTAGCTCTTGCAAAATGAAGTAGGGAAAGTTCCAAAGTATCAAAGTATGCAAGTTGAAATAGCAGGAAGTCCTCAACAAAGCGTGTGTGAGATGAATGGGATGCTTGAGAAAGGCTTTTCAGGGCCAGGTTCCAATTTTGTATAGTGCTTGCTTGGTTTTGTTCCATGTGCTCAATTATTATTATGTATAGTTTTATAGCATTATGATAAAGAGATCCTTAAAAAATGGAGACAAAAGTGAAAGCCAGGTCCTTCTTTCTGTTGCTTTTTTTGCTTCTTTCTTTTCATGAGCTGCAGCCTCTGCCACTTTGCTTCCCTTCCCCTGGACTTTTTCAGAGTGAGATGTGGATATTCTTCCAAATGGGTTTTTGAATGTAGTCCCCAGGGGTGCATTTTCACTGATTCAAGTTGTGAGGCAGATTGTGCAAATTGCTCAATGTGTGCAGTCAGGACCACTGCAAAAGTAAATCCCCTTCTGCAGCTGCTTTATTTGCAGTGGGACTGCGATGGCTGTTCAGGAAAAGCAACTCAATAAAAAAAAAAAAAAAAAGCGTACCTCAATATTTGGAGGTTTCATCCTTGGGAGGAATAGTTTACTCCTTGACTTCTTTACCTTCCAAGCTGTTTCCTGATCTTTTCAGCTTGAGGGAGAGGATCTGTAGGAAAATTCTGGGGGGTGTTCAGTGGTTGTACCATATGTCTGTGAACGTTTTCATGGCAGCAAGGTTTGGGAATTATTTCAGGCTTCAAGGACACAAAGTCTTGACATAGACTTTATGGAGAGAAGGAACCTCGAGTGAGAATTCAGTGAGTGCCATTGACCCCAAAAAGAATGAGACTTTCCCTTCCCATTCTTGGCAGATGGTTGACTGATACATTCTTAAAAACTTGCAGGAATGGGAACACTGCAAATTCTACAGGCAGCTTTTTGTGGGTACTCCCCTAATGTTCAACTAAAATCTCTCTTGGTGCAGCTGAAACCCATTTTGGGATCATATTTTAGGCCCATTATTTCTTCTCTTATCCCCAGTGGAAAAGGAGAGTAGTTCTCAGTAATTTTCACATATTTGGCTGTAAAGGCTTTCCTTATACTTCCCTGACTATATAAATCAATATTTTTCAAAACGGGACCCACTGTTCCAGCTGCAGCCTTACCTGTGTGAGTGCACTGGAAAGATTATTCCACACTTCTTCCACATAACATACTAACTAATATAGCAGGAAATGCTTGAGCACTTTTATCAGCAAGTTGCTGTTGTCTCACATTCAGCTCATTTTGACTCCACGTTCTCTTCTGTCTTGTGAGTCATCTGCTCTATTGTAATTGGGAAGTTAATTGTTTCCCTCACACAAAATGCTTTTTGCTTGCCAAATTGAGTTGCATCCTGCTATTTTAGACTCTCCAAATTGTGAAAATTGTTTTGAACTCTAATCCTGTTCTTCCTGTACTTGCAATGGCTCCCAACTTTGTGTCATCTGAAAGGCTTGATAAGTTGTCCCTGCCTTCTGGCTTTCAGGAAATATTGAATGATTCTAGAAGCAGAACCACCCATGAACCACGTCATCCATCTCTCCACTTGACAGTAAGCCATTGATAACTGTTCTGAATACAATCTTTCAACAGGCATCTACCTGCCTTACATTAGTTTATGGTAATTCTCTCGCTTTTGAACGACTCCTGTTTGGCACATCTCCTTCTCATCCATCACTGCATGCTGAAAGTGATTATGATTTTATTCTCCATTTGTTTCTGGGTTGAACTGAAGCAGAGCAGGTTGAATGCTCAGTGAGTTAATGTTCTGTGTGCTGGGTGTGTGTTGTTGTTTGGTGAGCCTGGACTGTGTTCTAAAAATAAACAGTTGGTTTCAGTGCTTCCTGCAAGCCTGGCCTGAGGACTGGTGAATAAAGCAAAAGAGCAAATAAATATCCTTGAGATTCTATATGCAGAACTCTCTTAGCCTGTATTTGTCTTGATCATGATAGATGAGGATGGAGCTTTTTGGTGTTTAGAAATTTGCCTCCTAAAAGGTATCAACACTTCCCTGTTGCTGACCTCAGTTCTATAGATTCTGAATGTAGTGGTAACAATCAGCCCATGTAATTTGGATAGATTTGGTTCTTAAAAACCTTCAGTTCCTCTTACAGTAAATTAAACAGTAAACTTCTTTTTAGCCTTTTATTGTGTTTGAAATTGAAACTTGACTTTGACTCAGCTTCTGGCAGTGGTTTATGGTCTGTGACAGTGGATATGTATAAAACTGTTGAAACAACAGCTTGTGTTAGTACCTTTATAGAGAAAAAGAAACCCAAAAATTTGTATGTCTTAAAAGCCAAAATTTTAATTTTTATTTTGGCACTTCTAAAGGTATTTAATCTGCCTGATCTATTTCAAACCATAGGCAAGGGCTAAACTGTTCAATACATCAAGAGACAAATTAAAATACCTGTCTGGGAAAAAACATCAATTTAGTGAAATAATTGACTTTTCTCAGTGCAAACTGCAGAATACAAAATATGGCATCTCATACAACTCATCTGTAGGCTAGAGTGAACTATGTAAATTAGGTTAAAAAATCCAACAAACATAGAAACTCTGCCTAAAAAAATAATGGAGATAAAGTACAGTATGCTTAATGCAAGCCCTATTGAAATAAGGGTTCATTGATATTTGGATCTGCTATATTAGTGAAAAAAAATGAATGTAAACCAAATTCTGATAGCCTAGGTTTGCATTAGCATGCTTTTTATGAGTCATTTCACTTGTAACAATAGACTTATTTGCAGAATACATCATTATTATTCATCAATAGTAAGCCAGTCAGTCCAAACAAGCCACAACTGTCAGATGCTTTTAGAATTAAGCATCATTTACTTTCCTTATCCAGGCTGCCATGGAGGAAATGACCCTGCTCTTTCACTGACTGTATTTTGCACCTATCAAACCTGATAAATGGGGTTTATTGTTCCCCTGCTTTCACTCAGAAAACTTAACACAAGCATTTTCTTTCAGTGTGTGGCAGAATAATGTGGGCTCCCTCCTGAGGCACTTTCACCTGCTGGGCCATTGGCCTTGAGGCTCCAAACCCCACTTACCGTGGGCTTTTTATTGTCTGTGCTGGAATGAAAACTCACTAATTGAGAGTTTTCCTGTCCCTCTGCTCATGTTCCTTTGTCACCTGCTGCAGGTGACCCTTCCTTGACAGAGGGTTGGACCTGCTGATCTCCAGAGGTCCCTTCCAACCCCAGCCCTCCTGTGGCTCTGAGTTCCTCAGGAACAAGAGATTTCTCTGCCTCGGCTGCTGCAGACGTAAGGCAGAGGTTTCATTTTCCTGCAGAATTATAAAATATGTGAGGCAACAACAAAAAACATTTCATGGAAAAAAATTACAAGCATGTAGGTTCCAAGCCTGCTCTCATGTTATATTTGGTGGTTTATGGAGGAAGTGTATTGCTTTATTATAAATGCCTTACACCCCCTTGCTCTTAGTGTGGTCCCCAGCCATGAAAAGACGGTCTGATGAGGTTCTTAGTTTTATATTGTTAAAGATAAATGGATATTTCATAAATATTAGCATTTTCTTTATAATTTGTAAATTTTAGAATTTACTAAAAGGCATCTGTATTGCAACGAGACTATTTCTTTAGTCTACATGAATAGGTAATCTCAGCATTTTACTCAGTGTCATTTCTAAAAAGCTTGGTTAGTACAACCTGTGCCAGACAAAAGATTAAGAGATAGATGAAGCCTCCACAGCTATTCCAATCCCAACAAAGAAAGCAAAACTAAAACAAAGATTTGTTGAATTACTTCAGTGTCTGCAAGGAAACATTATTTCCTTTTTAATGGATTAAAAAAAAGCCATATTTCAATGGAATATTTTGAATTGTTTTCCCTAAGTTTAGTGGAGCTTCTTTAGTCTGTAATGATCTTATGATGATGGTGGACTTTACTAAACTGCAGTGAGCACTATTTAAATTTACCTTTAAACATTTAGTATTACACTTTGAATACATATTGTGAATGTAATAGCACATTACAGATGGAAAATTTTTGGAAAGAAAAAAGGATTTGATTATTTCTTCTACTACATGTCCCTGAAATCTCTAGGAGTTTACAGTGGATCTGGCCCTGGAATTAACCAAACTCTCCATTGTTGATGTTGCCTTCAGCCCACTGACATTTTAGAGTTTGGTATACAGCAAATTATTGAACTTCTCTAGGTTTAAAAGCTTCTAACGTGATAATAGTAGGTGATGGCAGCTTCCTGAGGTTGTTCCACAGGTGACTCCCCTTGAGCAGAGTGGAGTCTTTCTCAAGTTTAGGCACTCAGTTTAAGACTTAAGAGAACAGCTGTAGCCTGAAACATACACAAGAGCAGATTAAGTAATGGGTTTGGATTTAAATTATTTTAAACAATCTGAACAAATGTGGTTAACAGTGTTCACAAAGTCAGCTTTCTATGTGGTTGTCTTCTGTTTGGGAATTCTGTGGGGAAAAGATGGATTTCTGTGGGAGGTAGGGCAGGAACCACAAAGTTTGTCAGGAATAAAATGAAAAAGAAATATGTATCAGAGCTATGATTGATTCTTGGGTTTTGAACCACAGTTTCAGTGCACTTCTAATTAAATCAAGGTAAGTGACCTCTAATACAATTTTCTCAAAATCTCAAATTCTTTTTCATCCTTTGTATTAAGAGGCAACCTAACTGGACCTTTGACATTTTTTATATACCAATATTTGCATGTATCCATAAAAACAACTGCAAACTGAATTTGTATCTGTACCTGATTGTTTCTTTCCCCCCCCCCCCCCCCCCCCCCCCACTATTGTAGCTATAATTAAAACAGCTCTTCCCAACATGGACAGAGAAGCCAAAGAAGAATATTTTGTGGTCATCCAAGCAAAGGACATGGGAGGACATATGGGTGGACTCTCTGGAACTACAACAGTGACAATTACTCTCAGTGATGTGAATGACAATCCTCCTAAGTTTGCACAGAGTAAGTTGCACATTATATGTGTGTGTGTTCCTATTTGAGAAGCTGTTGTGTTTCTCTTTTTTTTTTTTCTTTTTTTAATCAAGTATTTTTTTTATCTTCACATTGCCTGGGTTTTTAATGTAATTTAAAAGATGTAATTGTGACTAGAAAAAGGTTAATCATCCTCTGCCTGATTAAGAGCTTAGGAAAGAGGGAGTTATGTCCACAACAGATCTCTGCCTTCCTTGTTACCCCTCTGACATCCACCCAAAAGGGCCTGGAGCCTGCTGAAAACATTCATTTCCTCTCAGTGCAGTTGTTTCTGTGTGCTTTGTTGCTTCCATCTCATTCAGACAAGTGACACCACCAGTAAAAGACACATATAACACATAAAAGGAATAAAAGCCTTGACTAATTAGGCAATAGTGAAGAAAACAAAGGAGATAAGTCTGAATCTAGATAATTGTTGATCTTTAATTCAAAATCCATATTTTCTACTGTGGTTCCAATGGGTATCTTGCTGAGCTAGGTTAAAATGATTTGGCATCCTGCTGAGATTCTCTGCAAGCTTTGTAGTCTATTTCCAAGATGAAGACAAAAAAGAAAAAAAAGAGGAAGAAAAGCATAATGACTGGATTGATTTTATTTGGAGTGTGTGCAACCTAATACACTATTAGAAACGTAGCATTTTATCCAGCTTCTTCTGGAAAATTAAAGTTAAAAGTTTTTTGAGGCTGCATCTAGATTTTGCATCATTTTTGTTTTCTTAGAAGTATGTTTTTCTAAAAAGGTGCTCAGGGACCCCGCGTAAAGTTAATTTTTTTCCATCTATGGATGACTTCAACTCCACTTTTGGCCTCTTCTGAGGACACAGAGTAAAATTGGTTTGTCCTAGTGCTCAGCATATGATAAATCTGCTTCTGTAGCCTGTAGAAAATGTACATAGAAATTGAGAGAGAAATCTAATACAAATAAGCAGAGGCAAAAGCTTATTTTCAAAATATATATTTTATTACCCCATCTTAGTGGTTTTTAACAGATAAGCACTCTGCACAATAAAAGGTTTTCTCTCATAAAGTAGGAAATGCATTAATTTTTTACTTTGTGTCCCGTTGCATTGCCTTTCCCTGCGTGTTAGTGTTTTCCAAGAATTTCCCTAACAATGCCATGTCTAGAGATGAACTCTATCACCAGCCTGCAGAGGGATGTCTCTTTTATTCCTGCAGTGTCCTGTGGCTCCAACTCAGGGAGCACAGCCCTGCCTTTGCCAGCTTACCTGCCTTTTATATTGTCCAGCACTGCCTCAGAAAGTCTTTGGCTGCCAATATGGCAAAAATCTGACCTGAAAATCAGCAGCACTGCTGGTCCAAACAGGGGGCAGGCAGCCCAGGAGCACAGCATGTGAAACTGGGGGGTGAAACTGCCCTTTCCCAGTGCTTTTGGGCACAGTGGCACACTGACTGGGGGCACCAGCAAGGCTGCATCCTTATCCCCTGGAATACATTTGCTCCTGGATGAGTTTTCCTGCAGCAACGAAGAAGGTGCTGCCTCTGAAGCTGTTACAGCCCCTGCAGGATTTGAACTTCCCCCTGGGAATAACCACTGACCATTAATGCAAATTCTTTAGGGAAAAACCCTGCTTGTTTTATCACTGGGTATTATGTATTTATTGCTTTAATGATGAGCCATAGTAACGTTAGAGCTGGGTGTTATTACAAATTCTGCCTTTTATAAGGCAGCATTTTGAGCTGGCTGCCCAGCACCACAGATTAGCCACGACTCTGCCCTTGGACAAGAGCTGAGCAAGTCTGATTTTTTTTTTTACACTGTTGAAGCACAGTTTGCATTTGGCTGGAAAGGAAAATAAGAAAGGATCAAACTTACAATAAGCCTAGCCAGAATGAAATCGAAATTCATAAGATGTAATACATGCTGCTTGCACAATAAATGGTAATGAGCTCGGGAAACAGGGTGTTAGATCGAGTTATTGTTTCCAGGCAGGACAGAAATGTATATTTATGGTTTGATTTCAGAGCGTTAGCCTCCTGGGTTTTAGAAATGAAAAAGATGAACTTTCACTACTTCTGTGATCTCTCTGAAATAATTTTAGAGGCGTTTTATAAGTCACTGAAGTTTTTAACCTGGCAGTTTACCACAGAATTGTAATGAGAGGAACTGTGCACTGCCGTGGAAGCCCAGGGCTTTCAGAGATGCCCAGTGTGGATATTTTGGTCAGCTCAGCACCACGACACAATTCATAATTCTGGAGAGGAATTTGTGTAAAAGAGTAAGCTGCATGATAATTTTTAATTTTTTCTTAATATTTTGTAAACTATTTTAATAAATCTGAGAGCAAAATTTCAACTTAACAATGCAATCAGCTGTGCCTGGAGATTCAGACCGCAAAGTGTGGACAGCAGTGTAAGTGATGAATGCTTAATTTAATCTCCCAAGACAATTCATTGCTTTGGCTGCTCATTGTTTTTGAGCCATTATGGATATTCTGAGGAATCTTGATGATCTCCAAATTATCTCTAATAATGTAGCCTAGGAACATTAAAAACAAGTCACTTTGGGACTTCATTGTGTAGGTAATACATGTATTTATGAATTCCTCAGTTGCCTTCCTATTTGCAGCTGTTGCTACTGCAATCACCTACAACAGGCAAAGCAACAACTCCAGAACATTGTTTTTGGCAAACTATTACCTGCACTTAACAGATTGTCTTAGAACAGCAGGGAGGACAGAGAAGAACAAGGCCAGAATCCTGTGTCAAAAACTGTTTTAATGGTCTCTTCTATTATCCTTGGATTCTTTTTGCCTATTTTAACTCCTGAGCAGCATTTTGTTTGATTAGACCATGCATTAACCTTAACTTCAGTAAGAGTCAATTATAAAGAGGTAGAAATATAAGGACTCTAGAAGGAATTGTGGGTATAAAATGCTTATCTTCTGGTTTTTAGAGTACTGTTAAGAGCAGGGAGATACAAAAGAAAATGGGTATTTTGGATTTTGCCTTAAAAAAAATTCTACCTAAAATGATGTATCTAAAAAGATTTTTGATGCTTTTTAGCTTAAAAGGTTTGAAGCAGGTGTAACAAAAAAGAAAATGTTAACAATTTGAATTGCAATTACAAATGGATTTTAATGTAACTCTGCAACAAATAGTGAACACAGTAATGATTACTGTGAAAAGTTGTTGTTTCCAGTAAAAAAAAAATAATGGGAGTTTCCTTGAATGTTTCCTGTTTAGTTTCTTATGACAAAAGAGAGGTGGAAGAGTTTAAACAAACAAACTCAAATTACATTTTAAAAAGTAGTAAAGATTTAAAGTTACATAGAAAATTTTTTTGTGGAGTAAAAGCAAAAGTTTCTTGGTTGAATTGTAACTACTTGTCAATAAAATATCTGTATAAAAAGGTAAGTTCTGCAGTGTTGAAAGGAGCTCAATATTTGTGTTTGCCAACACAAAACATCCCTGCAAGGCAGAAGGAGGAGACTGCTGGAATGGAAAGGACACTCACCTACAGTAAAATGAATATTCTTGTGTGAGGACCATGCTGTGCTGCTTTCAGTCAATAACTTGTGGAAATGGGGCTTGGATCAGTTGCTCATCTCAAGAGTTGGTGTTGGGGACGTGTAAACATTGAAGAGCACACAGGGGACATTGGGACCAGCTGTAATGTTCAGTCTTTTCCTCTTATTTGTAAGGTCTCTATCACTTCTCAGTAATGGAAGATGTTGCTCTCGGTGAACCAATAGGAAGGGTGAAAGCAAATGACCTGGATATTGGAGAAAATGCTAAATCATCCTATGACATTATTGAAGGAGATGGAATGGATGTATTTGAGATTACTACGGATGCCCAAACTCAGGATGGCATTATTAGAGTGAGAAAGGTAAATGATATCTCTGTTAAAAACATAAATGTTCATTGTACATGCAACTACCCAGCCAGACTTGGCTCTGTGAGAAGATGCTGGATTTCCAGGGATTCTCTCATCTATGGATGAGGTGTCAAGCCAGTGGAGAGATGAAAAGGGGTGTACTGGCCATGTTCCTCTGAATTTTCATAGAGAAAATTGACCACTGGGGAGACGTCCATGGGTGCTGGAAATGTTAATCTTATCCCGGCTCCCACGTGGTCACATCATGCAGGTTTTGCTTCCTTGGATCCAAAGGAGAAGAGTAGATTAAATTCCATTGTGGTGGTGGTTTAAACTTCTGAAAAATCTTGGCTGAGTATTCATCAAACAACTTCTCTCAATGATTTGATTTCCTGTGTAGCTGTTCAGAGAAAAATAAATCACAGTGCATTAATTAAATTACCTGATATGTGAGAGCTTAGTCTTCTACCTTTTTCTCATGTTGAACTGTCTTCACTCAATGAACAGGGATTTCAGTGAATTTTATTAAGGAGATCAGTAGTTTCACATGAGAAATGCCAAATTTGGGCCCTAAAGAAAACCATGTTACCTCTTCTATGCTTTTACAGTCTTGATGTGTGTAAGGTGGGGTATTTGCATGTACACAACAAAAACACCACCCACTTACGTACAGAAATATGGGGAGAGGCAGCATAGAACACAACTCCTCTAGTAAAGCCAGAGAAACGTTAATTGCAGATTTATTTGTCATTATTTTCCGGGGAAGGAGAAAAAGCTGTTCCTCATGCTGTGTTCTGAAAAAGGATATTAATATAATTTATAGCAGTGGCAGAGGGTTTTAACTGCGTAGCACAGATCATTCTAAATGAATCTTTGTTTATAAAAAACAAAAGTAAGCAAAACCCAAACCATGATATTCCAGTGAGAAAAGGTGACTCCAATGAGCACAGGTAATTAATATTCCACAGGTACCTGTCATTAAAGAGGTCAGGCAGATTGCCTGTCAAAACTTTGTGTTTTCTCTTTCTCAGTGAGTAGGTCAGCACTGTAGATTTATAATAAACTGATGCATATTTATCTAAATTTACATTTGTTTTTCTAAAGAGAAAATTATGATATACATCCCAGCTCTTCCTTACTGTTATTTATTGTATGCTGTGGCCTCTCCTGTAAGCTGAGGCAATTAGCCTTTTGCCCCAGTTCCCTTGGCTTTATTTCATAACTGAATCTCAACCATAATGTTGTTTCATATTTTCATTTTGACAGCAATAATAATTTTGGTTCTACTCCAGTAGATGATGTATGGAGGGTACTGCTCACCAACAGATTTTCTTCAGCATAAAATCATGGGCTTTAGACAATGCTGAGTAAATTTTCAATATGATATTCTGATTAGGCATGACTAAATGTATTGGGGTGCTGTCATTTCTGTAAAGCATATGAAAAGCAATTGAAAAAGTGCTGCAGGAGCCATGATTGGCAAATTGTGAATATGCTGATTTATAAATCTCCATTCATAATTTCAAAAGCATACTAATTTAAGAGGTGCAAAAGAAGCAAGATTTTCTTGTGTTTACTAGAATTTGTGAGAAAGAGCAAATCCCATTAGAGCTTGATTCATACCTGAAAAAAATCAACAGAATTTGAAGATATACATATTGAAGGCTTTGACAGACTTCCTGAAGATTCCTGTTTGTGCTCTTGCTGGTATTTGCATTACAGATTCAGAGTGTCTATGTCCTCTTCTTTTTATCCCTGAGACATTATAATGCAAATCTTAATATCTTTCCAATGCTTGGCAATTTACATCTTTGAAATTTGAATCGTTGTGAGACACAAGAGAATTATGAAGTGAATATACTGATGTGCTTCAAGACACAAACTGGAATCTCCCATAATGAAAAAGTCTAACACTCAAAAGTGTCACAGATTTGGGGTTTATTTGGTGTTTCAGTCCCTTAAATCCACTGAGTTTTCATCTTTTATGAGTTAATATAGGACTGTAAAATAGTAAAAAGCAGTGGTAACATGGCAGGTATATTGATAGAATAAAGTAATTTGTTTTGTGATTCTGTCTGTGGGGAAAAAAAAAAAAAAAGAGAAAAGATACAGAAGTAGAAATTGCTACAGTTTTAAGAAATTCCTGAGAGAGGTCTACCTCATTTACTCCTATAAACGGAAATACAGAGGTACTTGTAGTGCAAGAATATTGAAGTACCTTCTCATATGATTAGCTCTACATTTTGCCTCTCCTGTCCAACAAATAATAATTTCTAGTTCTTTGCATTTCTCACATTGTTTGAAGTAATAAAATATTTATTCTTTGTGGGGCCAGTGGAATTTATTTTCTTATCTCCAGCCAGTAAAGCACTGATGAAGTGCATTATTGTTATGCAACTTGTGTCATCCCAAACAAATTTGTTGTGTTTGTCTGATACATAATTGTAATGGTGTAATTCATGAGAGGGAATTTTTCAGTAAATTTCTTGTGAAAAACAAGGAAACAGTGCTGTTTTCTCCGAGGCTGGTAAATAAACAGATATCAGTATGTATCTAGAAAATCTGGAGGTTGGGTTTCTGGGAGAGGGAAAACTCATTCTGCGTGCTTAAAAATGCACATAACTCCCATCCATCAGCATTGCGATCACTTGTTCTCTGTGGCCATCAGTAAATGACATTTATCTTGGTCCTTCTCAACAGCCACTGGACTTTGAGACCAAAAAGTCCTACACCCTGAAGGTGGAGGCAGCCAACATTCACATCGACCCTCGCTTCCTCAGCGGGGGCCCCTTCAAGGACACAGCAACCGTGAAGATCGTGGTGGAGGATGCTGATGAGCCCCCAGTCTTCTCCTCACCCACTTACCTTCTGGAAGTACATGAAAATGCTGCTCTCAACTCCGTGCTGGGGCAGGTGACAGCCCATGATCCCGACGTGTCTTCCAGCCCTATAAGGTAGGGCTGCTTGAAAGTGTTCTTTGGGAATGCTACTGGCTGACCCCAAGTGTATTTCCCCACTCACTGTGTGACTGTTTTCCTGCTGTTCTGTTTCTGGGAAAATGCCTGGGTAGGATTTGGTTCATGATGTTAGATTTATCAGTTCAGATCATTTTCAAAGTCCCCAAAATGCTCCTTGCCATAGGAGTAGTCTTATGAAACAGAGGAATGCAGTGAAAATAAGAAATATGAGTGGTTCTTATGAGAAATGAGGTTGGATGGGGTTGAATCATCAGAGAGTATCTCTGCAGTGAATTTAAATAATCCAGTAGTGTCTGCACTAACAATATTGAGTTTGTGCCATGCAGTTGTAAGGTTGTCAAAACATATTTTGTATTCCTTTGTCTAAACCCATTCCTGGTTTAAAGATACAAAGTCACAGATGATTATGCCCATATGACTTCTGCATCTTCAGTTTATAATATTTTCCCTTTTTGATTTAATTTGAACAAAATCTTTTATTCCAGTTGGATCAGATCAGTGGGTTTTATATAATTTGATGAGCACACATGTTCCTCTCCTCTTTGGTAGTGATTGGATGGTGTGGTGAGTGTTCCAAAGCACATTCTGCTCTGTGTAGTACTGCCTGCTAAAAGCATTAGGAAAACCAACACTAAAAAGTGAAATTCATAGCAAAAGTATATGTGGAGAGAGTCTATTTAATAGTTATCATCACTGTGCATTGCTGCCTCAGGGAATTTAGGCCAGGCAGCATCAGGAGGATGAGAGGATGATGTCAGCTGTTATAATCCATCATTTTCTATCACTATAATTTCCTAATCATTGTCACTTCCATCAGGTTTCTTGCAGAGCTGGACTTTAAACCTTTATGTAGAGGCCCTGCCTGACACATATCATAATATAGTATCTTCAGAATTAGAAATTCAGAATTTCCAACACATTTGGATGCTTTAGGACTTGTGTTTGAAGATGTTGGAGAGTATGTTTGAGTTTTACACAACTTCCTTCTGAGGGGCAACTCTGATCTCTCTTCCCTGGGCCAGGGACAGCACCCAGGGAACAGCTGGAGATCAGGGGAAGGTTCTGCTTCCCCAGAGGTGCTGGCACTGCCCAGGCTCCCCAGGGAATGGGCACAGCCCCGAGGCTGCCAGAGCTCCAGGGATGCACAGGGGGGATTGCTGGGGGGTCTGGGCAGGGCCAGGAGTCAAACTTGATTATGGGATTTTTTTAAAGGAGTTTTGAATGAGTTAGAGATGGGACCTCTGAGATTTTTAGATGATGCGGTTTATTTTTCTTATCTTCTACATAAACAAGAAAGGTGAGTTCAGCTCACAACTTCACTGTGTGCTTCAGAAGGTCACAAGACCTTTAGTTACAAGACCTTTTAAAGATTTATTGACCATTAAAACACTGCCAACAAGGATATTTATGTTTTTGACCCAATCCTTAAATATTTCATCTTATGGACTCATGCTACAGTGTGAGCTTTCTCAGCCAATCATGTTGTGACACACAAACCTACAGTGCTGCATTCTAAACTCCTTCTTTACCTTTGTAGCTACTTTTATTTTTTCTGTATCTTAAACTCTAAAACTCTAAACTTTACTTAGCTTAATGTGTCTCTGCTTTACACTATGAATCCACATCCTTGCTTCTGTCACCTAAGTTTGGAGGCCTTTTCCAAGGTCTCAGATCAAATCCTGTGTTTAATGCTAAGCTTTGCCTTACAGGCCCAAAGTTCTGAGAGTTCCTTACATTTCAGATTCCAACACTCAGTAGTCCTTGTGGGTCCCTTCCCACTCAGGATATCCTCTGATTCTATGATTCTCATTTCTAAATCAGACTCAAAAGCAGATAAACACAGCATCAGCTACCATAGATTCCTAAACAAAAATACCATATAATGGCAGGGTTCAATCTGTCACAATTGAAGCAGTGGCTCCATCCCTAATTTTTTTTTGCTGCTGCCCACTGGTGTCTGTGAAAAAGACAAAAAAGATCCCCTGAAAGGAGTGTGAGACCAGCCATGGTGACAGCAAGTGGGCTCTCTTCCCTGCATTCCAGCTCCACAGCAACCTCTCTCTCAATGGAACCCCAGGTCCTTCCCTCTGCCCTGCCCTGCTTTGCTCTTGGCTGGGTCCTGGCTCCTCTGCCCCATCCCCTCTGCTCCTCATCCCAGCCTGCTCCACCCCTGCTTCCCTTTTACCTTGGCTGCTTTTCCACTCTTGTTCTGCTGCCCTGGAATTTTTTTTTTTCTCACCTGCCTCAAACTCTTAATAATTCAGACATTTCACAAACCTACCTCTGATCTAAAACTTAGACTTTTTATTCTGTCCAAGCCCAAAAAATGGATCTGAGTAAAAGATTTACCTAGTTCTCACTTTTTCATCATTTTATAAATCAAAAGACCTTCAGACTTCTAAAAACAAAAATACTTTGTGTTTGTAAACTGAATTAGAATGTTATTGCTCATCAGGTCATATAAAAACACTTAGCATACATGAAACAGAGCTGGCCAAAATTAGTTAATTTTTTTAAAAAGGTAATTTATTAGTGTGATTTATATATTTTCTTTAAATAATAGATACAGTACTTTATAACATTTAATATTTTCTAAAATATTGGCTTAATAGCTAATTAAGGAACATACAGAGCCCAAGTTTCTGGGCAACTTTTTTGCTCTTGTTTGCTTTCCTGATTAATTTCAATTTATCTGGGAGAACTCTAGAAAGCTCAGATTCTTCAGGGTTTTTTTTGCATTTTTTTGCATAAAAATATTTTAAAGACAGAAAAAATTTCAAGTTAGTAATTCTATTATTAAAAGAGGGAAAATACTAGTTGGAGACAAGTAGGGAGCAGAATACAATTTCTTTCTTTCCAATTTGGAACAAAATAGGAAGCTGGCAGGTTCTAACAGAAACATATTCAAGCACTGGTTTTATTGATTGGAATGTACATTTCAGATGTTTCTTCTGTTATTGTATCGTGCATATGATGCAGATTTTATGCATTTTTTCTATGATACCAAAAATATCAAACTTCAGTTAAAAATCTGAAAAAGTACAACAAGCTGTTCTAAAACTGATGGACTGTTTTAATGTTAGTGTTGCCTGGCCTTTTTAAAATCCCTTTTTTTCCTTCAAAACAGAATTTTATCAGGCAACAAAGAATTGTATTTCAAGGAAATTACATTTTTTCAATAGATATCTGTTCTATCAATATTTAGCTTAGACAGAGCTACTGTGTACATTTGTTATAAAAAGCCAGGCAGCACAAACAAAATATGAATCACCTTCTGTGCTCCCAATAGCACGTCTGCTTTGCATTAGTCTGATACACAAAGGCTCCACACATTCAGAGGAGTGCAGTGCCACAAATGAAATCAAACTTGGATATCTCTGAACGTGGGAAGAGTCTGATAATTGAGTCAAAGGATAAAATGTTAAAGAATTTAGAAAAGTTATTATAAAATACGGCCTGGAAAGAAGCTTGTGGTCTTAGGGAAAGGTGTCCCTGCCCAAGGCAGAGGCTGGAATGAGATGACCTTTAAGGTCCTTTCCAACCCAGACTATTGTATTACTTTCTTCTCTTTCTTCTTTTTTTTTTTTTTTTTTTTTTTTTTTTTTTTTTTTTTAAGGAAAAATAATTCATCCTAATTCCTAACCAATTCACCAGTAGTTTGTTTTTAATGCTTGCTTAGAAAATATAAAGCATTGTCTGAACTTTCTCTCACTTGATCTGAAGGTACAAAGCCTCTCATAGTTTTACAAGCATGTGTATAGATGGATTTTTGGGGCTGTCCTGTGCAGAGCCAGGAGCTGGAATTCGATGATCCTTGTGGGTTAGAATATTCTGTGATTCTATGATGTTTCTTCTAATTTATCAGCTTTAAAATATGCAACACAAGGTCTTTTTGGTCCTTAGTTGCCATTGTGCAGTGCATGCTGCTTTAAGGGCTTCCTATTTTTAAGGCTGATGGTGAAAAAGCTTTACAGAGTCAGGTAATAATTGTAAATAATTGTAGTTTGTTGTGTTCCATCCCATAAATCCAGGATTTAGTGTCAGGACCACATCTGGATGCATGCCTGTCTTTTGGGAAAGGGCCCAGTGAGTCCAGCTCAGCTGTGAGGCTCTGCTGTGGCTGGTGTGGGCAGGGTGGCACATCCTGGGAACAGCTCTAGCCTGGGAAGATCATCCCCTGCTGGCCCACAGCTGTGGCCTCCAGCAGTGCCCTGCTCCTGGTGTTACTTCATAACCACGCTCTCTTCATCTGCAGTGAGTTATCTTGGATAAAGCATGATCCAGGCACATAGCAAAAAGCATGAGCCATAATGTTTCCTCTATACTGCAAGTGCCCTCCTATAAATCACTGCCCTTCAGTGGCTTTCTCTGTGGAGAGATAAGATTCAGTGGAAAAGGTTTTCCCCATTTCTTTTGGCAGAAATTTCATCTTTGGCAGCAGTTGATCATTTTCTTAATTCACAGCAGGCCTTAAAAACCCAGACCCAATATTTTGTGCCTCCCCAATGGTGCAGTTGTTTATCTGTCACTAAGTACCCTGTCCAGTCGGCCTGGCAATAATAAAAATGGAGATTTACTACTCCTGGGGTGTCAGTGCTGGCATTCAAATCTCAGCAGGAGCAGCAAAAAAAGGATTTCTGCTCCTATTTACATTGGTGCAAATAAGGAGTAGATCAAATAAAGTCATAACAGCAACAGTGCAAGAGCAGGACTGAGAATCCTTTCCAGGCTTCTGTTAAACCACTGTGGGGTTGTTCCTATAATTGCCATAGCAGACTCATAAACTAACCCAAACTTCCCAGTAACCTGTGCTGGCTTTAGATATTATTTCCCATGATATTATTTTCTCATTTTTAGAGAAATATATGTTTTATGTATGTTTTATGGATCTGACAATGCATTCCCATTAAAAAGAGTTACAACACCATTATCATGAAAAGGAAACTGCAAATGTATCCTTAGTTTTCCCAGGTTTATGACACTGCAGATTTTATTTTTTGGTTTTGTAACAAATATTTATCATATTAAAATCAGGAGAGGGTTTTACCTCTTTGTTGTCTTGCAAAGACACACAACTTATGTTAAAAATGTTTCTTATTGAGTTGCTGGGTTTGTGTTGTGAGTAAATACTGCTGGGATAAGATTAAATGTGATATAATAAACTCACAGATGTGTCACTCCCTCTTTTATAACTTCAAAACCTGCATGGCAGGAAGGCTGTGAGTGGAAGTTTAAGGAAGGATTGGTCCTTAGAGAAAAACTGTCTTTCCTCAGTGGAATTTATGTCAACCCCAGGTTGACTAAACACTGAATACCATATGAGCATTTCACATTTTATTTTGTTTGTGGACTGGGAAAACTTTTTATATGTTTCATATCAGTAGAGTTCTTTCATCATCATTACCTAAAACTTGAAAATGAAAAGACAGTTATAAGTGATGACTTCTTAAAAAGAGCTAATTGCTGTCTTTTCTGGTATTTTCCTGAGTGAAACCTTAAACCTGTGAAAGGCTGTAAGGTATTTTTTTACTAACTTCACTAGTACCAGAATTTTACTTCTAATACTTTAATTGGAACTAGGGAGACATCAAAATACAGTTAAGATCCACTTTCAAAAATGATTGCCTGAAGTTAAGTACCTACAGCTTTATTCTTCCACACAAGTGACCTGATTTTCAGAAATGCTGAGTTTAGTGCAGTTCCCATTAAACCATTGAGAACTGAGTATGTGGAGCTCATGAGAAAATCAGTTTACTTAAATGTCCAAACACACATGCATGTGTGTTTGGCACAGATATTTGGAATTTGACTTCATATTTTTCTGGTACTCTTCTTACCAAACTAGTTATTTTTCAATGAGTAGAACTAGTTCTTCTCAGAGTTTCAAACAAAACAAGTAAATATCTAACAAATCCCATTTTGTAGTTAAGCTGAGGTTTTCCCTCTTAAATCCATTACTAGTTAAGTACTTAAGCATTGTGATCAGGTTAGTGTTGAACTCTGGCAATGCAGTATTTAAACACTTAAACTTTGAGATTTTGATAAGTTTTCATCATTTAGAGCTCTTTTTGAAAGTGAGCTGTATCTTACAGAATGCATTGCACAAATAATCTAATTGCAATGTAACTTTCATTCTAAATAGGAGAATATCTGATACTGAAATAAAAAAAAAAGAACACAATAATCCTAAGCTTTGAAATCAGATGCTAATGCTGTGTTTATTAAAATCGATTGTGTTGGCTGGAATGAGTTGGAGTTCATTGGAATATATTTATTGTAGTGAATAAAGGGACCTCCAAATCAGAATATTTTTTGGAAATTGCTTCTGCTAAAGCACAAACCAGAATGGAATAGCTGATTTTCAGATAACAATGCCATTCTCACTGTAGTAAAATGTGTTCTTTTACTTTTATTGTGGTATTTTAACAATGTGCTTGCAAAAGGTAGAAAAGTGATGAGAAAGTGACAGTCTGGAGTCACTTTTCTGGCCACTCCATAAGGTAATTGAGTGTGATACCTTATTCTAACTCACCTAACTATTGTGCCTTGCTGTAATGCAGAACAGATGTAAAAACTGCCAGTGCATGCTGGTAGCTTCTCTAATACACAGACACAAAGGCTTAAAAGGCTTTTGTATAAATCCACAATTAGGATTCAGTAAAACCCCTTGAAGTCAATTTCTGTTAAACCATATCAATAGTTTATCACTCAACTCCCTCTTTCCCTACCTTTCCTGTCAAGAAACTGAAGGCTCAATTTTGTAATTTAGTTTCTTTTTGCGAGTAATTCATTAATAAAATAACTGTGCAAATGGACAAACACAAAAGCTTTCTGGAGATCTGGACCTGAGCTTTAAATCATCATCCTGCTTAATCACCATCGGAGCAATCCACTGCAGCTCTGGCTCCCTGCTTGGGCTGCAGAATTTACCTGGACATTCACAATTGCAAACTCTGACTACCTGTCAGATGGAACTTGTTTGGTTAAAAATCAATGATGTCAGCCCATAAAAGAATCAAGCCTCCAGCATTTGCAGTGTTTTATAGGAAAAAATGGTGATTCACTGTGCTCTGCCCATGGAGCTGCTTGAACCATAAGCAAATAATAATGTGCTTGGTGAATCGTTCATGCTTCGTTAATCTGAAATTTATTGGTAAAATAATATTATTCATCCCCTTTTTAAAATAACCACAAAGCCCACCACTTTTGTTGCTTAATAGATTACTGTTGAAATTATCATCAGTTACTGTGAAATACCATAGAAGCTGTCCAATAAACGTGATGGATTGTGTAATTAACTCTTGATCAGCACCGTTTTTCAGAGATGCTACCGGTGAACCTGAGGGCACTTTACGACCTTCACACTGGGTATACAGCTAATTACTCCTTGGGCAATAATTATTAAGTTTTTTTAGCCTCAGTTTGTCATTTTGTCTTCTAAATTATTATGCTATTGAGCTTCTCAATCCATTTGGCTATAAAACTGTAGCTCTCAGAGGGCTGCCTAAATTGTCTCTGTGACTGTATGGATTACACCAACTTCATTAAGTAGATTACAGGGATGTCTGTTTTGCAGGTTTTCCATTGATCGCCACACTGACCTTGAGAGACAGTTCAACATCAATGCAGAGGATGGGAAAATAACTCTGGCAACACCCCTGGACAGAGAAACCAGCACATGGCACAACATCACTATTGTAGCCACTGAAACCAGTAAGTGTTTGAGTTCTCTGGCTGTTCTGATGGATTTATAGTTGAATTTGACAGGCTGTGCAGTGGAAACTTTATGTAATTCAGTAAAATAAAATGTATTGGGTGTTCAAGTTAGAGAATTTTGGAAATAAAGCTTAATTTTTGTGCAAGCTCCATTTCTTTTAGTTTTCACAACAGCATTTTTTTTTCCCAGTGAATATGGCAATAGATATTCTGAAGTGGTAGATGAGTACAAATGTACAGGCTATGCAGGGTAAACGTTAAAAAATGGTTTAAAAAGCCCAAACTAAAGCCTTATAATTAGCTCTATTAAGACAGAAAAAATTAAGGCTTTGCTATTGTAGAAGTAAATTGAAGGCTCAACCCAGACATTCTTAATTCTGAGTGCTATTATGTTTCAGAGCTATAAATGATTAAGCACAGGGGTAATGTTGCATGAAAGTAGTGCTGTTGGATACATATGGATGAGTTTACTCACACCCAACTCTCAACAAGAGCCTGCATTGTTCAGGTCCACAGAGCCCTGGTGGCTGCTCTGCACACCTGAGTCAGGAGAGCTGCCCTGCCTGGCAATATGGGTCAGAGATTTTAATCAAGGAGAATTCTTAATTAATTTGGAGCTGCTGACAAGATCACACGCGACAGCGTAATTTATTATTCATATTAGCACTGTATTTTAGACAATGCATTCCACACAAGCGTGTTGAGGCAAAGGAGCAGGTGGGGAAGGTGGGGCTGCCGCCCCGTGTGGTGTCCTGACCTGGAACACAAACCCTGGGACGCTCTCTGTTCTGCACTCAGTGTACAGCAGAACCCATCTGTGCCAGCACTGGAGGAATATCTGTCTGCAGAGCTTGGTGGCCAGTGCTGCTCACTCCTGCACAGAGAGAACTGCCTGGTGCCGTGCTTGCTTGTCCCCAAATCTCTGCTTTGAAGGATACAGCATTATGGTACTGAGCATTTGAAGCTCAGTTTTGTAGTGCTACAGCCATGAACATAATAAATTGGGGGATAAAATATGCTTATTTGGCCCATTTTTGTTGTCCAATATCTTTCCTGTGGTACTTGTCAGCAATGAAGATAGACAGGGAAGACTGATTCAGTGATCAGAACCCGAATTTATTGAGGACTACCAATGCTTATATACTGTTTTAGGGAGACTAGTAATGTTTACTACAATGATTAGGTTAAAATCACATGCACAAACTTATGCATATTACAATATCTCTTGCTTGCAGAGTATAATGAAATTCTCTTTTTTTCCAGTAAACCAGTCTGATTGAATCTTCTTTTAAAAGTTCTCTTTGCTCTTGCCAAGGCATCCTGTTATCAAATCTCTTATGCTAACCAGGTCCAAAGTCCATCATCTGTCTTGTGTCCCAATATCACAACAGTACTTGTTTTCAAAACCAAACCTATGAGGAATCCGTGACACATGGGAAAGGTGGGTCTGGGTGTGAACTGAGCTCCCAACTTCCAATCCTTGTACCCTGTGCTCCTCTGGCCCACCTCAGTAATTTGGGGATTTCATTGCCAGTAGTGCCCACAGTGCCCTATCACTGTGCCATCTTGCAGCCAAACAATACTTTGATAAATTAGCAGAAATAATTTAAACTTCTCTGCTTGTGGGGAAGCCAAGCCACAGGGAAGCACATGAGGAAAGAAAGGAAGGCGTGGTTTCATCAGGCATACTTTTTTCCACTTCTTATCTAACCAGTTAATAATTTTAATGTTTTTAAAGGAAAAATATATAAAATGTGCATACTAATTTTCTCAGTTGATGAGATTTACCAACAGCATGGAAAGCAGAATTGTTAGTTTATGATCCAACACTCTCAGACATTGGAATAGTAAGATGTAAAGTGAAGTCGTTTTACAATTTGTTTTCTCCAAAAAGTCAAAAAGGAACAAGAGGAATAATTTTGCAAGACACTCCTCCAGTTCATTTTTATATCTCCTTTACATGTGTGTGTCAGAGCAAAACTGCCAGAAGTGCACTTTACTAAGCCACACAAGCATGAAGTCTGCATGTTGCATTTTCAGTTTTCTGAAACTTAATTATGCTCAAGAATTTTGTAAGAAATCAGCCTTGTCATTAGACTTCATGGGAGCCTCAGCATCTACTGCTATTGTAAAATTGCCTCTTATCAGACTGGCTATGAAAATAATAATGCCAATCTTGTTCTGAGCATTTGTGTTCCTGCTGATGGCTTATTTTTGCATTCCTAATATAATTATTTGACATTTACATAAAACAAGTGCTTAATTTCATAGACTACTGTCTTTGCTTATTTAAGTGAAATTATTTTTAAGCTCCTCAAGCAGAAATTAAATTTGCTTATAGAACTGTCAAACAGGGGAAAATGGGCATTTTTAGATTTTTTTTTCCAAGACAGTAATAGACAAAATCTCTGCTGTAAAATAACAGAAATCTGTTGGAGGCAGACACAAGCAGCAAATGCAAGTGCAAAGTGTGTCATTACAATGCCTTCAGTGACAGTCTTATTAATGGACTGCTGATCTCTCACAGGAAAATAAATTTGTGGGAATTATTCGTGCAGGAACATTTCCTCTTCCTGGGCTGGCTGCTTCCCAAGGTTGTGCAAGGCTCTCCTCTCCATCTGCAGGGCAATGACCAAGCCATTTAACTGCCATTAAATTTGCTTACTACTCATAAGCCATCATACTGGATTTTTATTTCTTGATTCCCAGCATGGTAGATCCTAGATTATATGAATTTGCCCTAATTTAGCAACACTTTCATAGATAAACACCAACTTTTGACAAACCATAATTCACTATTTCAGACTTTGTAATGGTAAGGTACCTGCATCTAAATTTGTGCTCTAAGCTGATTTAATTTTTGGCAGTTTCCTGCCATGACAAAGTTATTTATTTGTATCATCCCTCAGCCACTGTCTCAGGTAGGAATATTCCAAGGCAGGATTGGTGTGGCTGAATGAAGCGTTACTGCTTCTGCATTTTCACTTGAAATGGGGGTGAAGATCCTCAGGCTCAGAATCTTTTTAAAAGTGATCAGATTTAAAATGTGTGTGGATAACTTTAAACATTTTTAATCTTAATGCTTCAAAATATTAATTTAACTCTTTCATGTCTAGCAAAACAAGGCAGAGGAAAGTGTGAGCCAGTGGGGAATGTGATTCTTCTACATGGATTTGACAGGCAAAAGAGGAGTTTGGGGTTGTTTTGTGGGATTTTTGTAGGGTTTTTCATTTGGTTGGGTTTTTATTTAGAAGAAAGACATTTTCTGTTCTCATTCATAGGCAAGTGTCTGGCCAGTACTTGTTCAGACATAATTCCTGCTATTGGTGACAAATAGCATTTCCATTGTATTCTGAGACTTGTGCAAAGTGAGACATTTTGGATGGTGCTGTTCCCTCCTTTACTTTCCCATTGCTGACAGACTCTTTTGAAGGAGTTTCTAGTTTTCTGCAGCCTTTGTTTTCAGGGAGTTAAACTGGCCAGCAAGATTAAAGAACAGCTGCCTTGAGTGGCTGTCCCTCTCATTTTTGCCCAGACTTTTGTTTTGCCTTTACATTCTGGTTCCTGAAACGCTTGGCCAGTGCACAGGGCTTTTGGCTCCTGCTAAAATCCCAGTAACCATGGTGCATTCTGCTTGTGGTGAGGGACACACCTGGTGCAGTTGCTTGGTTTGCAAGCTGCAGGTTGAGCTCTGGGTGGGAGCTCAGAGAGACAGGGGGATGTGACCTGTGACCCTTTGCATGCTAAGGGATCCAATGACCAGCTGGGTGAGGGACACCCAGAGTCAGGGCAGGAGCCCAGGGCTCAGGAAGAAGAGGCAAAGCTTCCCTGTGCTCAGGCTGTGAAGGGATGAAAGCTCAGGGATAAAAGTCTTTGTGAGGTCCCTCCTCAGAGGCACAGGCTCAGGCTGTGGCTGTATTACTGTGCTGGGAATAAATGGCTTTATGGAACAAGAGATCTGAGACTCTGCTGAGGGAAACCTGGGCTGGAACCAGTGAGGAAACCTGTTCTGGCTGTGTGTGGGGTGTGGGGAGTCAAGAGGGGACCTGGAGCTGCTGCTGGGTCCCAGCAGTGACAATGTAGGGTGGTGGGAGTGTGCCTGACAGAGAGTCCCATGAATGGGCACACTGGGAGGTTCCCTTTATTAGCTGCAGGGCCACAAGAGTGAATTCTTTAATCTTATTGTAGTTACTAGAGAATAAACCAAGCAAAGAGCCATCTGTGGAAAAGAATGAACTGAATGAGATTAACACGGTACAGATGATGTTTAGGTGATACAGGTGATGTTTAGGTGCTGGTTTCAATATTTCAGATGTAACTGTACATTTAGTTATATGTTTTCCTTTAAACTCCTTCTGCAGCTTTGGTCCACTCAACTGCTACCCTTAAATTTGTCTACTCCTAAATATCTTTTGCACATTTTTTCTATTGTGTGATTTCTTACATCTCTTTCTTATGGGATCAAATTAATTTTTGCTTCTTTGTTGCTTAACTTTTATCCTCGTCTCCTCTGTGCTGATGAATTCTGCCATATGGATTTTCAAGAGAAGATAATATTAGAAAGAACCTTGACATCTTTGAAAGATACATCTGAAATGCAGGCTTAGGGTGTGCAGAAGAAATACACTCATGGCAAGGGCAAGACTCAAAGCTATTGAACCTGTGAATTGATTCTTAAATTTTCTTTCTACATTGCCATTCACTAAGTTTACCCTGCTGAATGGAAAGGAGCAGGAATATCAAGGTGATGACAGGCCGGAAGAAGCAGGTCCACTGGCAAAATGATTCCTTGAGAATGAACCTTTGTGCTCTGTGCATATAAAGGGTGAACGTTGTCACTGACTCTGGGCTTTAAACACTGACCTAATGAGATTTCTCATTAGTTTGTGGTGTAGCTGAAATTTACATGAGCTTAAAGCTGTAGCCAAGGTTGGGAGGTTTATTTTAAATTTAAATTCTTGAGAGAGGGTTGAATGTTAGACTTGCTCTGTAAGTCAGGGATGATAGTGCTGCTCATGTGTTTGAGCTCTCTGGAGCTGTATCCTGAACAGGAAAGGAATCTGGGGGCATGTGCAAGGATTTTTGACAGCCTGAATTGCAGTGCAGTAAGAATGAATGATTAAATTACAGACTTCTCTTTTGGTGCATCTTTTTTATATGTACAAAAGCTCATCACATCTTTGGTTCTTTGCTACTTGCTTGAAATGAATTTTCTACCATTCAGTAAAATCTGGTGAAGTCAGGATCCTAAAAGTCAGATGCAATCCCATTCTCCTGAACCTGCATATACATTTTTTCACTGTGTAGGTTACAATTATAGCTGTAACTCTTGCTCCCATTGACATGCTTGGGTTGCTGGCATTAACTGGCTGCCACTTTTGCTGGGCAGTGAAGCAGAGCAGGGTTCAGGCTGGGCTTAACCTCCTCAGTATTCTCCCAGTTTCTTGCACAGGTTTGCCAGCACTTACCACGTTATGTGTTGTCAGTGCTAGTCAGAGGAAAAGAAAATCAAATAGCCATGACTTATTTATTAGATCATTTTTCCTACAGATTTCTGAATGGAGCTCAGAATCACTGATCATTCAAGGGATCAGATTGCCAGACACGGATAAGGCATGTAATAATTAAACTCTGTCCTCTTTCTGCCTCCAGCTCCATGGATTTCCATTTTCTAATGGCTGGAACAGCCACCTTGCAGACAATTCCTAGCACACTCACAATGTGGGCCATTGTTATTAGGGAAATGCCCATCATTGCTGGTTAATTGATATAATAACAGCAGTAATAAATGGAGAAGTGGTGCAGTTTGAAACGAAAGCAAAACATCTCAGAGAAACTGGTTTAACTTAGCCTAGAAAGAAAATTATTAGCAATAGAATTTGACTGCACAACATTCCTCTGATTTAAATATGAATATCCTGATATTTGCATATTCATCCCTCCAAAACTGAAGCTGAGATCTGTTTGAGATACAGGATTCTAGTGAATTCTTTGGAAACAAAATATACTGCAATGCCTTCATTATTAGCAATGCTTATCTGAAATTCTCTTTTGAAAAAGTGAGGTAATTTTTCCCCCAGAATATGTGTATTACATAGTTCAGCTTCCTTGAATGACACCATAGATTTCAACAAGTAAAGACTTCTAAATATATTCCACTTGGCCGGCTCAGATTTGTGACAAACACATCAATAAATTATAGAAAGCCTGGCTCATTATCTCTAAAGACAGCTAAATGATGATCCCTTTAAAATCCCCAAGCTGGCTTTCACTCTGTGTAGCGCTGAGTGGAGTACTCAAGGTTTATATTTTCCTCTGAGCTGTATTATGATTATTTGCAGCACTGGATTCTTCTCTCTCTTAGGCTGGATATTAGGAAGAAATTAATTGTTCCCTGTCAGGGTGGGCAGGCCCTGGCACAGGGTGCCCAGAGCAGCTGGGGCTGCCCCTGGATCCCTGGCAGTGCCCAAGGCCAGGCTGGACACTGGGGCTGGGAGCAGCCTGGGACAGTGGAAGGTGTCCCTGCCATGGCTGGGGTGGAAGAAGATTATTTTTAGGTCCTTCCAACCAAACCACTCTGGGATCCTGTGGTCCTCACACTCTGCACATCACACCCACAGACACGCAACAGAGCAGTCCACTGGGGAATTCCAAAGCCAGTGCCTGGAACAGGCCTGTGGCCTGGAGCAGTGCTTTTAGCCAAGGTTTAAATCACTGAATGAAGGGTTTTAATGGAATTTCTGCTGTCCTTATTCTGCAGGCACTGCAGTCACAGAGATGTTATTTTCATTGGACTGACTGCTTGACCAAAGGGTTCTTGGCACTCAGCCCCATGTGCCAAGCAAGCAGCACTCCCCTGGCAGCCTCAGCCCCCTGCCCAAGGGCTGGGCAAAGCACCAGAACTGCCACAACAAGTAGAAATTTTCCTGAATAATTATTCAAAGCAAGAAGTGAAAATCTAGACAAGATCTTGAAATGTAAATGGAGGTTTGACCACAATAAATATTTTCCAGGCTCAGAGCAGAGGCATCTCAAGGACAAAGCTGTGGGCTCTGACACAGGTAATTACCCACACCAATGGCATTCTTTGGAAATGAAGAAGTATGAGGCAATTTTGTCACCTAATGGGAAAGGGCATAAAGCCAGAAAGGCTCTGTATGGTTTACCGAGAGCATAAATAGAGTAATTGAATCATCACCCAGCACATGCACTGCTAAAGTTATCTATAGTGTGTATGCCTTTAAAAAATGCAAGGACACTAATTAAAAAGGAAGAGAGACATATTTCTTCAGAACAAGCCTTCAGCTACAATGTACTTTTTAATGCCATGAATACCTTTGCTTTCATTATGCTTTCATTTATTTAATTTTATTTAGGCTTTTATGGTAAAAATAACTATAGGCATTATTAGCAATAATTCTAACATTTTAGAGTGTTACTTTGGTACATCATATAATTATCTCTAACTTAGGGCTGAATCAATTTCAGTAAGTTTGAGAAAAAAAGAGGGAAATAAGCCTTTATGGAGGTTTAAACAAGAGAAGCTCAGGAATATTAACCTTTTCTGCTTGACCCTTTTTGCTCTGGTTTACTGGAACTCAAACTATATAATCCATCATTTTCACACTAAAACACAGAATTTGCTAAGGTGCTTTTTATCCTTTTGCACATAACTAGAGGGTTAGACAGAGCTCCTCAGATCCTAAAGGGTCATGGAAGGTTTGCCATTGGGCAGTGGAGGGCTGGTGCATCTTGTCAAGGTAGTTTGCAGTTCTCAACTGTGAAAGTGTGCTCAAACATAGCACGGATTTTCCCATTAGTGTTTCACACAGCTCAAGAATAGCAGGAGAGGTGATCCACATGGACAATAGCATGGGAGTGGCCATATTATGAGGAAATACAAATGGGAAAGGAGTGTGCTTGTGAAACAATCTCTGTGTGAAGTGGCTTTAGTAGTTCAGGAGCAAGAACTAAAATTCAGATATGGAGTAGAAGTTGGAGGCCTCTGATTCCAGAGGGAGGCAGCTGTGAATAAAGCATCTATGTAATTCAGTTAAAAAAAAAAAACACACATACACACACAAAAAAAACCCACATAAAAAAAAAAAAAAAACAAACTCAAAACAAAACAAAAAAAACCCCAAAAAATCCACACCACAACTAAAAAAGGTCGAAGAAAGTAGTGAACATCATTATGACAAGGAAAAGGAGAGAGATTTGCAGTAACAGTCTAAATGATACTTCTGTTTTCTGGGCATTAAAAATCCAGGCTGGACATCCGAGTTCTAGATTGGCAAATATTCATTTTGTAAAATTGTACAGGAGTTGGAACACTGTTCAAAGCTTAAAACACAAAAGGTTGGGGCATTGGGTGGTCTTTTAGAAGGAAATAAGATTTCCTGGAGCATAAAGCAGGGAAGGATTCAAGTAAGGAGTACAAGCAGAAATGTACATGACTAATTAGTGCACAGAATATTTATTAGTTTGAGGAAATTTAGAGGCTGACCATATAGATATATAGCTGATATATATATATATGCTAATATATGTTATATTAGCAAAGTGCATCTTTACCCTGGTCACCTAGCAACTGCCCATCTGCACTTTGAACATTTGAATTAGAAGTTCTAAAGAAAATAAGATTAATCTTAGAAATACTGTGTGGAATTCACCTCATTTGAGAACCTGAGTTCAGTTCTGAGCAGACTGGGACTGTCTGAAATCTTCACTGGTTTTTCTGCATGAGAGCAGGGCAGAGTAGGGGTTTGTAACTCAGTATAATTTCAGTCAATCTTCTTAAGGCACATTTCTGTCTGGAATAAAGACTGAGCAGGTTGCTCTGAGCTTCTGGCAAAGGTGCAGGACAGGAAAGAATGGAACTATTTTGTGTCTGGAAAACAAAGGAGATGGTCTTTTTAAAGGTGCATTCTGATGTGCTGGAGAGGTCTTTTTTGCTTATTGCTGAAGGTATGCAAGTAAGAAGGTTTGATGCTGAACTCCTAGAACCCGATTCATATCCAGGATATCCAGCAATATTCTATCAGTGAAGGAAACATAAGATTAATTGAATTGCACTGTTAAGAAAATCAGTCTCAGAAAGCAATATGAGCTCTAAAAGTAATGACATTTAAACGCTTCTATAATAAATTCTGCTTTAATAAAAATCTTTATTAAAGCATTTTGATGCTTTGTCTATGAGTAAGGGAGGGATTTTATTTGAGCTATAAATTATTTTACTTCAATCATGAAATCATTTCAAATAAAAACCCCCAAATATTCCAGACAACTTGTCCTCAATCAGTCTGCTTATTGTTGTTATTATTGCTGCTAGTCATTAGAAAATTTCATAGCTAATTATAATTGACAATAAGACCTTGCGTATCTAAGTCAATATTTTTATAAGATTTTAATATGCATGAGGTATTAGCGTATTAATAATATAATTGCTCTAAAGTGTGGGACAGATTCCTGACTGTTTTATGGCAGCACAACTCCCTTGGTTAAGCTGGAATTGAGAAACACAGCACCAAATCATGTCCTGGTACATTTGTTGTGTCATAAATTTTTTTTCTGTCAATTTCTTTTCCTGCCTGTCCACTGCCTTATTTTTAAGTCAAATTCTTTTCTGTTGTTCAAGGACACCATATTATTTTCTGGATTTTTTTCACCTTATAATATTTAGAAATTAAAACCTGTTACTTCCTCACAAAGATTTAAGGCATTACACTGCCTCAGAAAATCTGGAATCCTAATTAGCCTTGTGGTGCTTTGATCCACAAAAGTACAGATCCAGTGGCATTTCATCACACTGTTATTATTTTAGAGTGTATAATGAAAGTATCAGAAAGATGATCTGAGGTTCTTTGTTTTCCTAACTTTTTTCCTTCCTAGTGGTGCTTGCCACAAGGAAATGGAAAACCTTAGCTCAAAATCTTTTAGTAGCCTCTTTTCTGAAATGCTGGGTCTGTAGAGCAATGCTTCCTTTTGGAGATGCTTCCAGAGATCACAAGTGTTGTTTTTCTATTGTTCAATCTTGAAGTTAGGTATCATTTTTCCATTTGCTTCATGTTTGATTTGCATTGGACTTTTGCACAAAAATTTAACTGTAAAACTTCAAATATTTCTAGATTGCCATTTCTTGTAGTTGTTAATAAGTGCACTGCTAGTAAGCACTAAAACTTTAGCTGGATTTTTAATTTTGCAGTTGTAATGATTCCCCACTTCAGTACATAGCACAGCTAATTTACTGAGTGTGACAAAACTGCAAACTTCCTCCTGACTTGTGTCCTCGTTAGAGATAAATAAGGCTCAATTAGACAATGCTTTATGACAAATACAGGTTGTTTTCTGCCAGAAGTTGTTTCAGTTTGGTCTCTGGATAGATGTGTGGGTGGAAGGATATTGGCAGTGTTGGGTTTTTTTATTGTTTTCCCTTAAGGATTTCCTTAGCATCAGTGAATGAACTGGAATTGCTTCATTGTCATAAACCTGATATGACGTTAGCAGCTTCCAATACAACCCCTCTCAAGCAGTTCTACTAATACTTTATTTTGAATTATGTATTTGTTTACTCATATTGATGCGTCACATATATCTTTATTATGTGTCACTGTGAATATAAACCTCACTGTGGTCAGAATTAGATATGCAGAGCAGCCTCTAAGCACATGCTGTTTGCATCCAGAGCACGTCAAGAGACAAGGACCCGTAATTCTTACTCAAATATTGCAAAGATGTTGGAATTTCTGATTGGGATGCCCATTCCAACTCTTTCCAAATTTCATCCCATCCATTTGTTCCCATTGCTTTCATAGCTCATTTTTCTCTCCTCCTGCATATTCCATGCATTCACAAAAAAACCCGGATCACTGAAAAGCCCTCCCAGCCCATGGAGTCCCAGCTGTGCCCGATGCCCACCCTGTCCCCAGCCCCTCCAGGGCTCTCGTGGCCATGACGGGCCCAGAGCTGGCCACAGCCCTCGAGGTGCCTCAGCAGGGCCAGCACAGGGGACGGGCCCTGCCCTGGGCCTGCTGCCACCCAGGGCTGGCACAGCCCAGGTGCCCCTGGGCTCTGGCACAGCTGGGTTTGTGTCCAGCCCCTGGCACAGCACCCCCAGGGCCTTTCCCAGCAGCAGCTTTCAGCCCCTCTGCCCCAGCCCAGCTCCATGGGCTTGGGGGGACCCCAGGCAGGACCTGGCACTTGGCCCTGTTGTCCCTCAGCCCATGGATCCAGCCTGTCCCGATCCCTCTGCAGAGCCTTCCTGCCCTCCAGCAGATCCATGCTCCCACCCAACCTGATGTTATCTCCAAATTGACTGAGGAGGCCCCAAATTCCCTCATCCAGACCATCCACAGAGATACTGAACAGGACTGGTCCCAACACTAAGCTCTGGGGGACACCCTTGGTGCCCGGCACCATTTCCCATTTCTGGGTCAGGCCATCAGCCAGTTTCTCATCCAGAGAAGGTGTACCTGTCCAAGCCATGGGCAGCAGCATCTCCAGAATGCCATGGCAGCCTCCAAATCCCTCTCTGATGCAATAGGTGTGTCCCATGCAATCAGCACTTGTGTTATCCAGTACAGGGAGCATCTCCTGTCTCTTCTAGCATTTGCTCTTTGGAGCTCATGACACTGAATAGCAAGTAGTGACACCAAGGTGGAGTTTTCAAAACATACACGTTGGGTCTAAAGACAAATCACCATTCAGAGTCATTCGGAATAACCAGAAAGCCTTAAGTTTTGGTGTTGTTGAGTTTTTGGAAGGATGGCATGAGGTGTGGGGGTTGTCTTTGCTTCCCAATCCCCTCCAGCCCCAAGGTGGATTTGAATTTCTTTCAGCATCCTCCACTCCCTCCAGGACAAACTTAGAGCTCGCTCAGTGTGGCCCATATTCTCAGTCTCATTGCAGAAGAGGATAACTTCTCTCTTATCATGCACAGCTAAATCTAAATAGAACAGGATCTTTTGATTTTCCCTTATAGCCAGGGTTATGGTAGAAGAGGCCCTTTTCACTCTTGTGAACTACATTTGAAGGGATGTTTTGCTTTTCTGATCTAGTCTCTCCTTTCCAAGCCCTTTTGATCTGTCTGTGCAGTCAGACAAGGCAATATAATGCAAATACACCAAGCAAAATAAGATACTTCTGCAGAAAATTACAAACCTTTCCCAGTTTTGCAAATGGATCTTACAATTCACAGAGTATCAGAGGTAATTACAGAGTAACTATTTATGAAGCTGCTGAATAACTGCATGGCTTCATGACATGAAAAATAGCAGAGAGGTTGCATGTGAATGTCAAATTACAGCCTGACCTCAGATAAGCAAAATGAGGGCTGACTGATTCTATCAGTATGCATTGTACCTGTAAGAAAGGAATAGGCTCCCTTTAAAAATTTTATTATCAAGTTTTATAAATCAGTGTTGATCCTTTGAAGTTAACCAAGTATCCGGTTGAAATCCCTGTTTTAATTTAAAGTATATATTTTTTTTGAATCCTAAATTATTTCAAATGTAGTAAATAATTCAGTGGCAAGCAAAGAGCTGAGTGCAGGGCTAGGTGGAATATCACTTATAAAAAAAAAATTGGTCTTTTTGCAGGCATGTCTCCATTTTCTGCATAATTTAGGTAATTGATTCAGAATCTGATCGGTGCTAGGTTATATACGAAATAATTTTCATGTCTTATGTGCACTTATGTACCAAAAAAAAAAAAAAAAGACAAACAAACAAACAAACAAAAAAAAAAACCACAGAAAAAGAAAGTGAGTGAAAACAGGACCTGAAGGATATGGTGTATTGGTGTATTTAACTAACATTTTCTGCCACGGTGTGTGCACGTATCAAAGAAATTTCAATCTTTATTTTTTGTTTTGGTATTTTCAGCAACCTGAAAGTAAAATCAGTCCTTTAGTCCCAAGTGATACATCTCATATATTGAATAAAGGTAGGTGGCCTTCCCGAGTCACATCTTTACAGCTGGAGTTGCTGAACTTTGGGAACCTCTTAACTCCAAATTCAGCTTTGAAGAGGTGGACGATATTAAGCTACTTCTTGGTTAAACTTGTGACAGTCGCTCAGTGAGGAAATAGAAGTAGAGCATAACAAAGCTTTGCTCTTGCCTCATTCATCCTTCTGGAGCCCACAACACAATAAACCCAGGGAGTTGGAGAAAGGAGACGAAACTTCTCAACTCCGTTATTATTTTTCTCCCAAAGAATGACTGAAGGAACAAACCTGAGAAATATGTTCCACATCCTTTCCCTTCTGCGCCCCTCCCACACACATGTACACACAGACACTCGCCACAATCTGTGCTGCTCCGGCGAGTTCCATGTGCTAAAGAAATACAAATTGAATAATAATTAGGAGGCCGTGTTTGTTTCTTGTCTTAGCACCTCGTACAGGAACTGTAAGTACTAAGTACTGATATGTTTATATTGCTATTTCAATAATCCACGACTTCTCATCCTTTAAAAAGACAATCATTTCAATGGGGAATCTAAATCTTCCTGCTGAACAGTTCTGTCTGGGTTTTTAGTTTGTTGTTTGAGTTTTGTCCTAGCTCAGAAATAGTTTGTGTTCTGGTATTTTTAAGAGAAATGCTGGCAATTACTGCTGTCTTCCTGACAATTTTGGAGAGGGTTTCAGGCACTCAGCCTCTCTTGAATCAGATCATTACCCAACGCTGCAGACAAACGAGCCCAGTATTTGCTGCACTATGTGATTTCTAGAGTTAAGCTTCAACATAAATAAAACCTCTGTTTCACAATAGCATCTGTGTATCTAAGGATTCTTTAAGTCAGATTTGTTAGTTTTGTATGACAGAAAAAATGTTATAAGCTGTGGCATTCTAGAAGTAAAGGATTGCCTAAAGAAAACAACAACATAAACTACAACAGGAGAAAAAACTTATCCTGAGGATTATCTTAATAAAGTCATCAGATAAAACTTTGATAAAGTCAGGGGGATTGGATCTGTTAAAATACAACTTAATAAGTTTGAAACATAAGGGATGTAAACCAAGTGCTGTTTTTTATGAAGTCAGTGATTCAGATTTTGTTTTGATTTCTTTGTTAGAACTAGGTCTTCCTTTACACCTAATTTAAAATATAATTATTGTAGAAATTTCCTTGAATCAGAGAAGCATGAAATAACCATTTCCAAACCATGTGGTGGTGGTGATGATAATAATAATAATAATAATAATAATAATAATAATAATAATAATGAGTTATTGAAATGAGTTATTTTGTAGGAATCTACTTTCTATTCATATAGATAAATTTTAGGTAAAATACAAGACAGCTAATGATTTTTTATAGAGAATGTTGAAGTGATTTTGGATTATTTAATTACCTAAAGGAAAACTGAACTTAACTGGATTTCTTCAGTTTAAATAAATTATAAACTTCATTTTGGGACACAATAATTCCCTTTATCTCAAAAAGCATTTTATCAGTCAAGGGAAGACGGGGAAAGTGTTTTAAGCAAATTTATGAAACCTTTAAGTGTTTATGGGATTTGAAAAGCTGTATTTTATTTTGTTAATTGTAGTATAAGACCAAAAATATTTAAAAGCTCTAGTTACTCCTAGAAATTCTTGCTGTGTGCAGTAACAATGTTGACAACACTCGGTGCTTTGTAATACAAATTTCCTACAATACAGATACATCTCAGTTACGTAGGATTTTTTCCAGGAAGGATGAAAAGTGTTGATCGCAATAACAAGTGGTAAAGCATGGGACTGTAGCCTCCAAAAGTTCAGGTTTGGAGACACTAAGTTGCTTGATAATGTTTGTTTGGTTTTTTGTTTGTTTGATTTAATTTGACTTTGGTTATTTGATCTGCCTCATCATTTTGGTATCAAACTCTACAGCGTTTTTAAACCCTGAGTCAGTTTCAGTGGGTCACTCAGAGGAGTACCAGCAAGTCGGGCATTTCAAGCATTTAACGTCCCAGTAGAGTCTTTCTCCCAGAGAGAAAACAGAAGAGCTTTTTAGGTGCTTATGACCCTTGCAAACTTTCCAATGTGCATTTCTAAACCCAGGTGGATTTTCCGTAATTTTTGGAAGTTTATTTATCAACCCAAACTAAGTTCCACTACTTATGTTGCATTGATTCTTCCTTTCCTTGGATCTGTCTAGATGCTCCTTTCTGTGTATATGATGCTCCTTTCTGTGCTCATCTGGATCTCACTGCTGGAGTTCAGAAATGTTCTCTGCTCATCTAGACACAGAGTGGCATCCTCAGATGGCCAGCTAAGTCCTTCTGTGCACCTCTTGCTTGAACAGACTTTTATTTAACTAGACTAGTAGAAATTTTCTCAATATTTTTCAATCTTGCATCTCAGAGCATTAAATTTTCAAACAAATCTGATGTTTCTCAAGTGACAGCCGTAATGATACTTTTATATTGCAAAATTCAAGATAGGTATTTTTAAACTGTGCATCACAATACCTACTGGTGCTAAAGCTTTTAAAAATCTGCTTAGTTCCTTAAAGAGTCTCTAACTTCACCTTTTTTAATGATTTTGCATAAAATAACAGATTGGAAGCTAAGCAGTCAGTCTAGCTGTCTACCTGGTTCATGCAAGAAGGTTCAGTCTCCCTTAAATCTTCTGACTGAGGGGTTTATTGGGCAAAAACCCAAAGTAAACAAAAACCCACACAGTAATTAAACTCAGTTTTGTTCTTAGTTTAGAAAGAACTGACTGTCCATTCATACAAATGAGGAAAAGTTCTGAACGTTGAATACTAACCAGTGAGACACCCAACGGCCTCAAGGGCAGTGACCATGCAGCTGGGGCAGGTTGTGACCAGCCTGGATGCACTCCAATCCCTTCCTACTCCCAGCCCAAGCATTTGGGGCATTGCCAGCAGATCTGGGTTTAAGCTTGGCCATCCTCTGTACGTGTTTCAGCACCGAGAGTGTGCAGACATGAAACGTATGGAGATGAACAGATGGAACTGTTCCGTCCTGACAGCGTTTTCAACCTGGGTTTGCTTAGTGAGGACTCACTAATGTGTTTGAATGGGTGTGCTCAGGGTGGAGGAAAACACTTAGCACAAAGTGGAATTTCCCCGGGAAGTTTGGGATGACAAAATAATGCAGTGTATTCAGAGTAGTGGGCAGTACAAGCTGTAGATACATTTTCCTCTCCCATCTCTCTCTCTTTCTCAACAACAAATTTCACCATAGTCACAGGAACCCTAAAAGGCAGTGGATATCCCCTTGTTTGGAGATTTCCAAACCAGCTAGGCCTCTCTTGTGTTTAGTAAATTAATTTTTTAAACGAATTCTCATCAAGTTTCTAATTATAATATCTTTAAATTTAATGTTTGTATTTCTGATGAAAGACAAACATTTTGGGGGCAGTCACAAGGGACATGAATAATTTCTTTAGAAGCTTATCTAATTAATTACATTTCTCTGTAATGTCTTTAAAATTTGAACTGCCATCATTTCATTAATTTAGATAAAAGTAAATCTTTAGTGTTTAAATATGACACTAGTGCTGAGAATTCTGATAAGCTTGAGATTCATTGTCTGTATTTTTATTAAGTGAAGATTAAAAAAGTGTTTAAAATGTTTGGAATTCATGATTTGCATATTAGGTTTTATTTGGTTTCAAATACATTATTATTTTATGGCCTCACCTGTTGGTAAGTTCCCCTCACCTGTTGGTAAGTAAGATCATAAGATGCAAAGTAACATTAATATTGCTCATATAATATTTTGGTGGGTGTTTCTTTTTCTTCTGTAATATGTTTCTTTCCATATAAAAACTGTTGGCTCCTTACGATGGAAAACATTTACATTCTGATGTGTGGTGATCTTCCATGTCCTATCCAGGAGGAATTTTGGTATTTCAGACAATCTCAGAAATACAAAGCCTTTTATAGCACTGGTATATTTGAGTTTGTGTTTTTAAAGTTGTTATTTTATGTCATTTTAATGTCAGTAGAACAATAGACATTTGCACATTTAGATTTCTGGGTGGAGCCTCCCATCTTGTGGATGTCTTTAGGACACAAGGAGGAAGAAGGGCTGTAAGATATCAGGTTTGAATAGGTCACAACAGAATTAACCCTGATGGAAACCACAAAACCCACAGTGTATATGGTGATGCTGCCTTTATTAATCTCTGTCATTTGTAGAGCTGCTACCAGTTGGTCCCTGAGCACTGGTGGAGCCTGATCTTCTTGTACGTTGTAGTTATGTGTACCAAGAAGTGCACTGAATATTGAGATTTGTCATTACTGATGATACAAATGAAGTAGAATACCATGATTGGAAAATAATATTCACTGGGAGATGGACTTTGACACTGGGTTTGAGGTACCTGTGGAGATGTGCTTGTGCTGTGGAACAGTTTATCAAACTCTCCAAATCAGCTGGTGACCTCAGTTTAAACTGAATTAATGGGCTTGCTCCTTGGGGAAAAATAATTTAAAATATTTATAAGTAGTCTCTGAGCAAGTTAATGATGCTGAATTGACGGAAAGACACAGGCAGCTGCCTCTGAAAGCTATTCAAAGTAGATGCAAACTGTTGGTTTGGCTTTTCTTGCCTTACAACTCATTCTACTCTTCACAGTGATAAACAATTTTATGCAAAATAGCTCTATATTATAAATAATGAGTTGTTACTTCAATGAAAAAAGAAGTTCACAGGTCACAGTTTTGGTCCGTGGTAGATGATCAAAGTGCTTTAATAGTCCAAATTACTGTCTAGTTTTGCCCCTGTCAGTCTCCCATCCATCTTTTTCCCAATGTGGGTCAGTACTTTAACTGTGTTTGCAATGAAGAAATAATAGATGTGCAGTCAGAACAATTAATGGAGTAAAATGTGCTGTTCTTTGCCAAAGATAAACAAAGAAATAAATCTCTGCTGTTTGCAGCCTTCCCTTTTCCATATGTAATGGATTTTATCAATAAAACAATACAAACTTCATCAAAGAAAAATCTTACCAATTTAGACCAAGAAAGGTCTTCATTGGGCTAATCTCCAACAAATGCTGTTTGCAACAGGGATCTATTTATTCTTTTCAGCCACAAAGCCCTGGCCATCCTTCTTCAGCTGCCGCTCCAACTCCACGATCCGTTGCAGATGAGGCAGCCCAGTTAAGCAAGGCCAGGAGACAGGAAGAGCATGGTCACAGTGCCAGCACTGCTGTATTTAGTTCCCAATTAAATATTCTTACCTTGGGTACTTTGGTTTCTTTCCTTAGGGAACCACAGCCAGGTGTCCCGGGTGCCTGTTGCTATCAAAGTTCTCGATGTGAACGACAATGCCCCTGAGTTTGCATCAGAGCACGAGGCCTTCCTGTGTGAGAATGGCAAGCCTGGACAAGTGAGTATCCCAGGTTTTATATGGTGTGAGACTGGGCTTTCTCCCTGTCACCTTATGTCGTCTTTATTCCCAAAATGGGTGCCCATGTGTTCGTGCTCACAGCTCTTAGCATTAACTTAAGATAAACCCATGATCACTTTCTGTGGAATGTCTTCTATAATTAAATAAACTTTCTTTTTCCCTTAAGGTATAGTTTTAAATTAAAGGTGAGTATTTTGGGACAATATCCTGAAAAAATTGTGGGTGTCTTTAAGCTCTCAATGTCACACTCTGTGTGATGGAGCTTAGAACTCAAGTTCATGTGTGTTAGTAGGTGAAAGTATAATCCAACCTGAATTCCAGTTCAGTTATTGACCTGCATTGCAGCTGCTCCCAGGTATAATTTAGAATAAGCCGTTAAAGCAATAAACCCATTTCCCCTTGACCTTATCTCAGTTATAATCTCTATTCAGTTCTTACTTTTCTATGACAGTTGGGAAAAAAAATAAGACAGCAAACCAGAACTTGATGGAAAGTGAAGTAAATTGTAATTGTGTTTGAAGACGGTGTTGGAGAAGGGAAGTTCAAGTTTTCATTATATTAAAAAATATATAAAATGTTATTACCTTCTTCATTTAATGAAGAAAAGCTTGGTGAAGAAACTCACACAGTACTTGCCAACATGAGGTAAACAACAACATGTCAGAAGCAGGATTTAAACTGTTTAGTCTTTTTCAAAGAAATGAAGCAGAGTAAAGCAGAGAGGGAAGAACATCTCATATGCCACCTAAATGACAAGGTGAAGACTCAAGAATATGCACAGACATTTAGAAAGTAATGCAGTGTAAATGAGATGTAACTTTTGTCCAGCCAGAGAAACATTGGGTGTGACAACAATTCGATGTTTTTAAACTTTGCAATTTATTTCTAGATTGTGACATTTTATGTAAATAAACAGCAGCTGACAGCATGACATGGCTTGTTAATCCAACTATTCCTGTGTCTCATGTGGGTGTTAGACATTAAATTCACTGTTCTCCAAAGACAGTTACCTGACAATAGAGTTAGAAGTTATTTTCTCTTTAGTAGCATTAAATGACAACCTATATAGCAGTGTATGACAACCCAGCTCTGCATACAGGATTGGATTGTATTGTTGCAGAGGATGATTTGACTTCTAGCACCCCTTTTTGTTTAGTAAAACGGTGTCAAAAATGTGCCACTTAAGGAATGAGAATTCTCTCTATCCACTGAAGAGATGTGCCCTTATGAGCAGACAGTCATATTACTGTTGGCAATTCAGTTCTTTTAGCTCAGTGTGGATTTCTGTTTAGCTCAGGGTGGGTTTCTGATGCTGAGTAGTTGCATTTTCCAGGATGGATTAAATCTTAATGACTATGCCTATATCCAGGACTCAGTGAGCTTCCCTAAAATCAGAAAGTTCTGTTGTACAGTGTTTTCTGACTGTACTTATCTAGGTATTCCTATTGAATTTCAGGTGGTTTAAGAGATGGTGAAAAATTTCACATTTCATTTTGGAATAAAACAATAAATGAGATGATTAAGAGTCAGCAGGTAGAAGAGGCTTTTGTTTAAGCACTTACAGAAAACTTTCATTAAAGCATGATATTCTTTATCTACCATTACTTCTTACACTCTTGATCTGATGGCAGATGTCATTCTTGAGCATGAATCCTCATGTGAACTTTACAGATGGGTATTAAATATTTGGCTGCCAGCATGGATGACGTGGCACTGATCCTGCAATTTATTCAGTGTTTAAACAAATAACACTACTGGAACAGTAACCAGTCCAGAATAATCACCAAGGTTAGGTTCTGAATTGAAGTTGTCATTCAAAAATCATCAGCTCCTGTAAAGATTTTAGTAACTCCACTGCCTTATTGTATTTTCGTATGCTTATTTCTATATTCAAGTTTTTGAAGAAATCCTATTAATAAGTCAGGAGGTAGAATTCAAGAAACTACATATATCTCAGTTATGAAATAGGTGATATGAGAAAGATACCACTAGTAGCAAAAGCCTAATTTGGATGGTTGTCCAAAGCTTAAACTCAAATGTTACACGTGCAGAAAAGGTGCAATTGTCTTAAGGTATTCCTGTCTGTTGACATTTGCAGTTCCACTTAAATCTAAGTTTAAATCAAATTTAATTTACCATAAAAGAGATTATATTTGAACTATTGGTAAAACCTTATGTGCAGCCACTAAATACATTGCATCATCTATTCCAGTTCACTTTCTAAGTGTTCTGTTTTGGGTTCTGATATAATTGCAGTAGCAAGTACAGCTGCTAGTGAGGTGACACAGTGGATTAAAAACTCTTGATGTGTAATGCTGCCAGATGCATTTTCCTTGCCTTGACCTACCTCTGAGTAAAGGTACCACAGGCTGTTAGGAGAGGAAGGGGAGGGAGAAGGAAATCTATTTTTTATGCATGTATTTCTGTGCTCCTCTCACATTTTTACACACAACAGAGAGTTGCCAGAAACGTTTTATATCAGTTTTAGGAGGAAAAAAACCCAAACAAACCCCAAAAATTTGAAAGTACTGCTACAGTACCTCTAAGTTAGCCACAAATCAGCTCTTGCCTTTTCCTATTATTCCTTTTTGTTTTGCAAAATTCCAATTACTAGAACCAGAACATTCATGGTTTGCTGACTATAGCTGTGCTGTTGGTTGTTCTCCAGCACAGTAAAATTATTTTCCTGTAGACCTAGAACAGAACTTGTGTAATATTGAGTAAGAAAAGTGCCTCACTCACTGTTCTCCAGTCCATGCTCAGACTTTTCCAGAGAAGTGCTGTTTGCTGGAAACAGAGCTACAAAATTTTCAGTTGAGTAGTACAGACAGAGATATATGAGAGCTGAAGCCAGCTTTAAACTGGAGCAATAGAAAACTGAGTACAGTGCTCTTCCAGTCTCCCACAATTTGTCTCTATTTTATTCACTTCTCCTTCTAGATTGTTTTTCTTTCTAATGGGTGAAATCTTCAGGTAGATCTTTGCCTGTTCAGCTAGAGCCATCCCTTTATTGCCAGAACCTGCATTTGACTCTTCAGACAGAGTTAAAATTGCTCTGTAGTGACTCTACTCTTGACAGTGTTTTGAGTCTGCAAAATATGCAGAAATAACCATGAACAGCAATGGGACTGCAAAAGCTTTTCCAGAGTTGGAAGATAAGACTCATTAAAATCAGAAAAGTGTTTATTAGTGATGAGGACCCATTCTAAGTGAGGTTAAGGAGATGCATCACAGGAACAGTCTTTTAAACAGTGCCATGTACTAAAATTGCATGTAGATAGTTATGATGTGTTGAAAATAACTTTATTTTTCTATTTATCCTTGTATTAATTATTTCAGGCACATGTGTCTTTGTAGAACTGCAATACAATCCTACAAATTAGAAAGTCAAGTTGTCCTAGGGGACCATTTAACTATTCATTACAATCCAGTGCTGTCTGCTAAACAAAATATGCTGATTTGCTAAGTTTCTGCTAAATGTATGTACAGAATCAAATGCATGCATGAAGTATTAATACAAGATCAAAGTTGGAATTTTACATGTAAGAATTTCAGAACTTTCAAGACTGAGCAGCCAAAGGGTTATTAACTTTCACTGCATATGTAGTAAAAAAAAAGTCAGTTCTTATTTTCTTTATGACAAATATTGACCAATTTCTGTATAGTGGAACATTTTCGGGGTGCGTGTTGTTCCCAGAAAATGAAAGATATCTGTAGTGGGCAAGAGGCCAGGGGCACCTGGGCTGTGCCAGCCATGGTGTGGCCACAGGACCAAGGCAGAGCCCGTCCCCTGTGCTGGCCCTGCTGAGGGACCTCCAGCACTGGGAGCAGTTTTGGGTCCCTCATAACAAGAGCCCTGGAGGGGCCGGAGCGTGGCCAGGGAAGGGAATGAGCTGGGGAAGGGGCTGGAGCCCCAGGAGGGGCTGAGGGAGCTGGGAAGGGGCTCAGCCTGGAGAAAAGGAGGCTCAGGGGGGCCCTTCTGGCTCTGCACAGCTCCTGCCAGGAGGGGACAGCCGGGGGGGTCGGGCTGTGCTCCCAGGGAACAGGGACAGGAGGAGAGGGAACGGCCTCAGGCTGGGCCAGGGCAGGCTCAGGGTGGACAGCAGCAGGAATTTCTGCATGGAAAGGGTGCTCAGGCCTTGGCAGGGGCTGCCCAGGGAGGTTTGGAGTGCCCATCCCTGGAGGTGTCCCAGGAAGGGCTGGAGGTGGCACTCAGTGCTCTGGGCTGGGGACAGGGTGGGCATCGGGCACAGCTGGGACTCCATGGCCTGGGAGGGCTTTTCCAGCCTCAGTGGTTCTGTGACTCTGTGATTTTGTGATTCTCAACCATGTTGTGAGCCACAAATTAAGAGTTGGAGAATTACCTCAGTCGTATTCCATTGCGTGAGCACGCAACATGGAGTAGTAAAATATGCCTGTCAGCACACTAATAAAAACTTGGAAATGAGAATTAGTGGACTTTTCTGACCCCTGTGGAGTAAAAGATACCACAGTTTAATATCGCTGCATATATATTATGTTTTCTGTTGTGGGTTTTTTTTTAAGACCTTATCTTAATGCAAACACACAAAGAAATAAGGTTGCTATGGGAACTCTAACTCTTAATTCTGTGATCTGTGCATGTAACACAACAAATGTAATATTGCACTAAGCCTGTCTTTTGCATATAATTTTTGGTGCATTTTCAGAAAAAGAAGGATTTTGTAAACAATGTAGGGAATGGATGGAATACCAGTACATACAAAATATTATAACAATCTGATAAACTGCACCTGTTATGTGCACTTGCCCTTCCAGATTTCACTGTGTCATTATCCTTTTTCCCTATTGCTTTCCCATTCTATCAGTGTTTGAAAAATTGAACAGCCTTTAATGTATATATCTGTCTAAATATATCTGCTTGTTCAGGAGCCCAGCCCAAACTGCACTTCCCTATGATGATGAATTACTGCTACCTGCTCCAGCCCTGGGCACATCACAGTGGGTGCTTTAGTGCCTGACACCTCTGCAAAGAGAAAGCTGAAAATGCTTCCCATCTGCAAATGGCTCCAGCTCTGCACTGGGACAGACAGAGGCTACTTAGATATTTTTCCACTGTTTATTTTTTTCCCAATTTAGGATCTGTTATTCAACTATTAAATTGGAGACCTACCTCTTAAAGTAAAAAAAGAAAGAACTGAATTAGGCCTATTTTTTTTTTGTCCATCTCTTCTAATACATTTGTTTGAAATACTATCAAGGTTTCCACCTTGATAGATGCAGTTATCAAAAAACTCCCCTATTTATGTGGTATTTAAGCAATCTATTTTTTTTTCAGTAGATTTTTGATAATAATAATGATAAAACTGACCTATCCAGAATATGATTAGGCTAGGAATTAATTGTCTCACATTGCTTCCTAAGTTGGGCTGTCCTATAAATAGCACTACTTGCTCAAACATTTCTTTACATACATAATTTCAAATATTATGCTTTGGTGTTGATCCTTGTGATTATCTAGTAAGATTTTGTTCTTTCTTTGACTCTTGAAGAACATAAATATGATTTTGACTATTTTCATATATGTAACACATACAGACTGATAGTCCTTGTGGTTAAACCAGAATAAATTGTTAATTATTGTCATTTTCTTAGGGAAACATGGAAATTTTAAAATAAAAGGCTATGAATTTGGATAGCATCAACCCCTGCTTCCATTTTTCACTCTATACTTTAAAATTTTTAGTGATTCCTAATTTGAATTTAATTGTGCAAGAAATTATTGGTGCTTTGCTTTAGACATTGCAAATAAATACATAAGACAATTGGTATTGGATTCAATGGACATGGAAAAGGTCAATAATTCTAATTAAATTTCTTATGAACCTCATCTAGCATGAGCTAAGTTGCCCTGAAAGCCAGATCTGAGGGTGGAATCTGGATCCACGGCTGGTTTTGTTTCTGTTTCTCTGGAAAACCTTTGGAATCAAAAGCAAGTGCATCAAATATTTTAAAATTCCCAACGAAACAAAACCATCACAAAGAAACCAAAAATATCAAACAAAAAACCCTGAACCTCCTGGTTATTTTAAAATTATTCCTTTCATAGTTCTGTGCAACTTTGTATGATTTGAAGATGATCAGCTGCAGTACCTGAGTAATGTAAAAGGTAAAAATTGTAAATGGACGTAAATCCGCTTCAGACTCTGCAGTTGGTCATGTAATTCATATGAGGTACTTCATACAAAGTTACTTGATTATTCAAAGTTATCCAAACTATCCAAAACAGTCTTCTCACCTAATTATCTTGCATTATTCTAGGAATCATTAATTAATAATGATGTTATTAAAAAACAAACAAGCATATCTTCCTAGTACAGGAATAACTGAGGTTTTATTAGAATTAAGGGGAAAAACATACAGCCCTCAATATATTCTATTTTTTTCTTTTTTTTCTTTTTGATTTTTTCTCATCCAAATTTTCACATGCAAATTAATTAAAAAAAATAATAACAATTCTATGAAGTGAAATGTGGGGTGGGGGAAGGAGAAAGGATTAAAGGTATATTATATATCCAAGCCAGTGAGAAGTGTGGTCGTGTAAATGAAAGCTTGCCATAGGCAATATGAGTGTTTCTGAAGCACAATTTTCCTTTTTTTGTTGAATAATAATTTATTACTTGTCTAAATCAGCAGCAGCATCTGCTGGCCTCTCTTACCTGTCTCTTCTTATTTGCTCACTCTTTGTTCTGGAAACATTTTAAAAGGGGCAGATACAGCTCCTCTTCCCAAGGTTTTTAGTCTAAGGTCCATAAAAGCCTTGCAGAGTTATAAATTATCTTTTTAAATCTGGCATGGAGAGAAATGAAATGTGTCCAAGAAATACAATTTTTTTTTCAACACTGTCTGCTTATCAGGAGTGTGAAAACTTAATGAGCCCATTTATGTTGCAGGTAATTCAGATTGTCAGTGCTGTTGACAAGGATGATCCTAAAAATGGGCATTACTTCCTGTACAGCCTTCTTCCTGAAATGGTCAACAACCCAAATTTCACCATCAAGAAAAATGAAGGTAAATAGAACAGATATAAAGTGTGTATCTCAACAAATTACTTTGAAATTGTTTTGATTTCCAATTACTTTACCAGTGTGTTCTTTGTGCAATTAAAATGTAAATAATCTGCTGAATGGTACCTTCATTTAAGCTATTTTCAATAACTTTACAGTAGATAAGAAAAAAGTAAAATGAACGTGGAATTTAGATCCAGAAGACAGGTCACTGGCTTAAATAAAATGAAAGGATGGATTTACTGCCTGTATTATTCCTATTAATTTGAAATTCCAGAGATATGGTGTAAGATGAAAATCTGAAACTATGTTGTTAAATAAATGTTGACTCCTACATTGACTGTTTATGGATGGGAACATAAAATTAAGTATCTACTAAATCTCCCAAAGCAAGCACCTTTTCAGCCTGTTTGTTGTGTTTATAAAGGTTCCAAAGTATTTTGGTGAGGAACTTTTGCTAGAAAGAGAAATCCCTTAGGTCAGCAAAGCCCAGAAGGGCACTTTGAGTCCCTGTGCTTTGGAGCAGTTCTGGAAGGGCAAAATGTCATTTTGCAGGGCTGTAGAAGGGACCATTCACGTGTGATGGAAAAAAAAAGACCCATTTAATATTGTTGGGCAATAAATTTATACTGATCCTATTCTTTGGCACACAGATCAGTTTGAAGGTCGGGTGAGAGAAAGAGCTAGGACTGATCCCAAGAATGCTATGAAGTGTGCTTGATGTGATTGTACTTACTTGAATATTCAGCAAAGTTGTTCTATCTTGGCTCTTTTTAATAAAGCACACTCTGCCAGGAATTCTAGTCAAATTCAGTTACTTATTTGAAATTGTTAGAAAGTAAAGCCCTGTTTAATCCATTACTAATAGGAATGTGGAAGATGAATGTGTGTGCTGTATGTGCAGGGGTATAAAAGCAATACATGAAACGTCAATTAAAGAGGAAATGCTGTTTGCATTTTTTATTCTATCTGTTCCAACCTAGAAGCATGATGATACTGTTTTGCTAAATGACACTGCACCTAAATTCTTAAATCTGCTTAAATGTATCCTATATTTTCCTTTTCCTTAGATGTGTTTTTCTCTTCTAGCATTCACAAAGTGCGTCTCTACTTATATCTCTATTTTCTTGTAGTAAATGAGTCTCTGTGTTTTCTGGAGAAGATAAAACAAATCTCTTCAAAATGCATTTCATAATCATCAGCAGTGTAACACAAATTGAATTAAGCATCCTAAATGTGAGGTGGTTTGCTTGGCACAGCATGACAAAGTAAAAAAGATCTTAGCATTTCTCTTCATGTTTAAATACTGAGCTCACGTTGCTAATTATCCTTGTCCTTCCAATCTGTTACCTATTTAAGACCCACTCCTGCTCCTACTCACAGCCAATGGCAAAATGAGCTGAGGAGGAGTGAGGAAACTTTCTATGTAACAAGGTTTAGAAAAATAAATCTAATTTTGTTACATCATTGCCACTCAGTTTTATGCAATTTTTAATGTGTTTGAATCAGTTAAATGTGAAAATCCTCTTAAAACAACCACCTGAAATCTCTTCAAATTAAAAAATCAGCTTGAAAAGACTTTTCTGATTTAATCCTCTAGTATCCAATAATAAAATCCCAACTATGCATGCCATCCTTGTCTATCAAGTTTGCTCAGTCAGGGGTGCAGTGCACAGTTGATGTTAGGACATGATCTCCCACAGGAAGCAAATACTCCTGTCAGAGCCAAAATCAGGGTATAATTTGGCTGAGGTGAGTTTTATGTCCTTTAAACATCATAGATCTTCAGTAAGTCTTTATTTAGTTATGCCACTTAAACAATGAACTTGACCATGACTTTGTCTTGAATATATCTGCCAGATAAGCATGAGTGATTATTCTTGTTGAAAGACACCAATATCTCTAAAAAAACCTGAATTCACAAGTGAAATTTCTCCTTTTTTTTGTATTACTGAGTATCTGGGCTGTCCATAACCAAGCTGGTGCAGTGTGGAACTGTAAGGAAATGCCTGTAACAAACCCTCCTTTCCTTTCTGGAGGTCAGATCAATGCTCAACACAGTAAAGCTTGGAGCAGAAAAACATTCCCTCACACTGGTGGCCAAAATCCTTGACACCTTCCTGACTGTGTCCTCAGCCTCAATTTCCTCCCAGATTAATTAATTCCTGCCAAATTAATTCTTCAAGGCAGCAGAAACCTGATGGTTGCTGAAGAAATGCTGTCTACATGTGAATACCACACAGGGACTGCATTTTCTCAGGAAGCCTCCTGTAGAAACCCAATTTTTACTTGCTAGAATTAGTGCTTTTCTTTATTTAAATAATTTTGAATACCTCCCCTTTCTTCAAAATTCTCTTGAGGGTTGAGATAAACATAAGGACTGCTCCTCAAGAAATGATATTGCCCTTTTGGATTCTCTTGTGCTTTAGGTAACCGTGTGGCATTTGGCCACCACGTAATGATGACATTGAATGTGGTGACATTGGTATGCCAACAGTGCAGTTTGGCACCTGCCAGGAGAAAAAGCTGCAGTGTCCTCTTTCTGTACCTCCTTCCAAAGAATACATAAGATATCTGTGATTTGGAATATTCCCTTCCTGTGTAGAACATAAGCACAACCATTAATCAATTTAGCTTGTTGCACACAGGCTGATTCTGTTGTTAAAACCTTCCAAATTACCCTAAGGCAAGTTCCCATGATAGTCAGTAATTAACTGTGCTGCTGACATGCACTGCAAATATTATGATTGGCCATGTTGTTGAGAAATGTGTTTAACTAAGTGACACAACAGGTATCTTCATCAGGAACCACACAAAAAAAAAAAGCAAAAAAAAAAGCCCCAAAAAAACAAAACCAAAGCCAAAAACTCAAAACACTTCTCAGAAAATTTTATTACATATATAGAAGTTATGCTGTGCTCCCAGCAGAATCTGTGCCTTGAAATGGTGCACTGGTGTTCTTAATTTGCTTGGTTTGTTGAATTTCCATATTAATTTCCATACTAATTTTCCCATATTAATTTATTGATTTTTTTCATATTATTTTTCCATATTAATTTCCATATTATGAATTTCCATATTCCTTCTGTAGACAAGATACCCAAAACTGTAGAGGCTGTGGTGCCTTTCTGATGTAAATAATGTAAAAAATGTAAATTTAAATGCTATCATCCATCTCACAGAATATCTGTAGATCATCTCTTAGCCATCTTTATTTTTATCTCTCCTGATGCTTTTCTTGTGTCCTTTTCTGAGCTCAGATGTCCATTACTGGGTGGGGTTTGTAGGTTTAGTGCTTGGGTTCCTGGGCAGTGTGTGATAATCCGAATCCAGGCAATCATGCCCTCTCAAGTTGTAATCAAGGCACGCTGAGCACTTGGATGCCAGGTGCAAAAACCTTTATCCCCTCTCAAGAGAAATAGCAGAGTTATATAAAAAAATATAAGAAGTTAATGCTACATGAAAATCATGTCATGTTTTTTGTGTTAGACCTGTGACTAAACCTGTGACTGTGTGACATAACAAGTCCCTGACTGCACAAACTCCTGACTGAATCTCTGGGCACTTTTCACGTGCTTTTGTGCTGAGTTTTCTGCACAGGAGCAGAAGCAGGAAAAAATGAAAATTGGTGTTTTGTGCGGTGTGTCTGAGAAACTTTGAACCAGAAAAACCTCACATTTCAGATGAAAATATCTCATCTTTAGACAAGTGTTGATGCACTCTAGCAATGTGTTGTAGACTGACTGAAATTAACCCTTCCAAAAACACTGTAGGCTCATAAATGACAAAAAACTGACAGGAATTTAGACAACTGATGAGGATTTTGTACTGTCATGGCATCAGAAAACTGAAATGAGACTTCTGGAAATGGAATTAGAATTTGTTGACAGCCTTTTTTTCCAGATGAATGGTCTTTACAGAGCGTTACCTAAAATCCAGTGCCAGTACATGGGTCTCCTGCTGCATCCCAGACAACCCTCTCACAGCAGTACCTGTTTTCAGCATTGAATCCTTCAGGTTCCCTTGGATTGTTCAAGTGAGAACTGAATTCTGTGATAGGAGCATTTTCACACATGCAAACATTTTGATATGCTGCCAATGCAATTTTTACTGTCAAAAACTACCAAACACGTCTTTGCCATAAAGAGACCCAAAGTTTTCCCACAAGAAGCTGCCATTGCTATTCCATTTTTCTGATGCCAGAATCTGTTTCCTAATGGAATAAACCCCAAATTGAACGTTCCACAGTGCCTTTGGATGCAGTAATTCTTCTGACAGGAGAAATGGTGCATCTTTCCTGGATAAATGGGATATTCCATACTTCTTATAGGGCTTATGTAGCAGAGCAGTCCTGGGGTTGCCTGGCCCGTTTGCAGGGCTTACCTTTGGGTTAAGAACCTTCCTGGCATGAGCTCATATTCCTGCAGAAATCCAATAGCCTGATTTGGCTTGTAATAGGCTGATTATCAATGATCAGCCTCCTCTCTTCTCAAATATTTAGTGTCCATCTGGCAAGTTGAGCTCTGAATTTGGTCCTGATTCTAATGAGTGCATAGTAAAATGTTTTGGGGTTTTGTTTTTTTTTAATTGAAGCATTATATATCCACCTGAGTGATGAATTGTTCTGTTGGTTCTCTTTAACAAACTTAATATTTATTCTCTGCCATGCTTAGTCCATTATATCTATGATACATATAACAGCTCCAAGAGTGATCATGCTTAAATTCCCATTTCTTTTGTTCTTTCCTTCAAGTTAAATCTTGCTTACGTCCTCCTTGTGCTGCCTTGAAAGTGCAGGCACTGTGTCAGGTGTTTTAAAGGAAATGGCCTGGTATAATCACTTCAATCACTGCCTTGCATGCCTTTGTATATTATGGATTATTTTATATTTCACCACCTCTTTACCATTAAAACCCAAATATTTCTAAACTTTCACAATAGCTGAGGAAAACAATTACATGCAAGCACTTTTAGATATCCCAAATAATAAGACAAATTATTATAACTTTTTTTTGTTAAAGTACTTCTCTGTCACTGTGATTTTAATACAATAAAACCCGGATTTTCCCTCAGCTTTTTTCATCAAAGTATTTTTAGGAGCATCTGTCAAATACATACCTGGAGGGTGAGTCTTTTGTTCCCACCAGAGTACCTCTCATGTGTTAAAATAAGTCTTTCCCTGAAACAGTTTCTTTTGGCATTTCTGGATAAGTCTCTCTGCCATTGTCTCAGCTGCCAGCTGAAGCTCCTTCTGTGTTTTTGATTGACTTTTCTCTCCAAATATATCCCTCAGAGAGCTCTGAGGTGACTCCTCTGTTTCATTGCTCTCCTTCCACTTTGCCCAATTTCAAAGTTGACCCCCTGACCCCAGGTACAAATTGTCAAAGCAAGGACATCATTAAACCCATCATTTCTGGGTGGATGTGCAGTGAACATCCAGAATCACAGCACCCAAAGAGAGCCTTGGATGTGAGCAGCACATCCTCACACATTGCTGCAGTTTCAGGCAATTTTGGGAAGCTTTGTGGCCCAGCTGCCACATGCCAGAGGGTGTTCCACAATGGCACTGCTCGAGGGAAAGCACATGCTTATGTATTTCTAATGGGTTTAATTATCATCCTCATTTCTTTTATATATCAGTAATTAGACTTTCAAACTCCAAAACGTTCCAAATCACATCCTTGTTAGTGGTTTTCTTCAAATTAAGTGATGTGTTCAGTCTTGCATCTTATAAGTTATTATTTTTCTACCATCTGTCAATATTAGTGGTATGGAATAGCATTCAGGAGATGGAAAGGAATATGAGCATAATCTAAGGAAAAGCATTGATCAACATCTCTTAATAGATGTGGGTTTGTCACCAGAAATCACAAGGAATACTTGCATAACAAGGTGCAGGCAGTGTGAAAGGAGCAGTTAAAAATAAAGCATTGCAATGTATTAAAAAATAACAAACACCAAGTACCCTATTATCTGGCACTTGTGTGTCAGGATCTGCCATCCACAGGCACACATCATGTTTCTCCAGGAGTGTTCATAGTGTGAAAAAAGTGTTATAAATATCATACTATCAATCTTTTTCTCAGCATGGCATTTAAACTGGAGTTGTTAAATAGCAAAGTTCAACATTTTTATAGCCTGTGCATGCCAGAAGACCCTCAGTTTATTGATTTTTCTAATGAATAATAGAGTTAATAATGAAATTGCTAATACAAAATTATTGAAATATTTCCTTTGTAGCCTGGTTGAAAGATTTTGTTCAATAAGTTCCTTTTTCGCTTCTATTAGAAATTGTAAGTTAAAGAAATTAAAACAAAGCATAAAGATGTTATTTTGCTGAGTAGGAAGGTCTAAATATTACCAAAACAAATAATGTGATAGTTAAGGTAACTAAGTTCTATGAAACATTTTAATTTTGTGAATTAAGAATAATTTTTTTTTTTTTTTTCTGGAAAATACTTAATTATATTTTGGATGCATACTTGCCTTTCTCAGCTAAAAACAAAATGTGATTTACAGGCCTGAAGTAACATAGTCTGGTCTGCAAGTTATCCTAAACTGCTGAGCCCCCTTTTAAGAATTGTGTCTCTGGTGTGCTTTGCTCTGCTGGTGGAAAGTGCGTCAGGATCACGGTGGGGCTGGGAGGGGACCTGGGGACACTGTGCTGCCACACCTCCCTCACTGTGGCAGCAGGCAGGGACACCACAGAAAGGACAGGACTGATTCAAGCTTCCACTCCATTAATATGCAAAAAGTGATGTTCAGCCAGTGCAAACAGCTTTGCTGGAGCGAGTGGCTGTGCGTTGGGTGGCAAGTCCCTGAAATAATTCATGCAGTTCCCTCTTTATTATACTCAGGTTCCTTTACCTTTGGTCCTTAGACAATTCACCTGCCTGAAACTGCTTTGGATCAGAAAACATGCTAGATCATCCTTTGTGAGAAAAGTAATCAATTTTCTTATTTGCATATCTGACAATTCTAAGATGTAATGTCATCCTGTGAAGTAAGACTGTGCCTAAGAACTGAAAGAGAGGAGCCCTTTCTCAGTGACAAGTGATGAGCTACAGAAGGAGGAAATCAGTGTTATACATCCTGAGATTATTCTCAAATTCTAGAAGACTTGGTAGAATTCCAAGTTAATGGTAATATTCCCAAGGGAGTCCAATACATTCCAGTAGTGCTGAGAGGTTCTGTCTTGCCAGGCAGTGGATGAATTTCCATTTTCACTGTATGATTTTACATTGCAGTTGAAGTGACATATCTGACTCCTGTCTACTACTCCTAGCAAGGCTACACTTTTCCCTGGTATTGCAGTGTTAGTCCCACCTAGCTGAGAATGCTGGTGACAATATTCTCAGTGTCTTTCTGCTGATAACTCTCTGCTTCCTTTCCCCCTTCTTTCTTTACTATAATCACTATCAGCTGTGTTCTCTTATTCCCTGAAGTTCTGTTTTGCCTTGATGTTGACTATCAGTTGAATGAGATTTGAAACAACTTCCCTGGCAGGGATGGCTGTGGTGTTGTTTTCTGAAGTGATTGCATTAATGTAGATGGGAAGCCAGCATTTTTCCACTCCAATCCTTTGTCCTTCACTGACACCTGCTTCTGCTGTCTTTCCCAGCTTTCTTCTTGCATGCAGATCACTGCTCTTTCCAGACTCCTTTCTGATTAGAACCACAAACCAGGTGAAGAGTCAGTGCAGTTCTTCTGCAAACACTTTTTATCCCTGTCTGGGTGATTTAAGCTCCTCACAATGGTTATGTGCTTTTCACCACTTCAATAGGCTAAAGAGGTGACTCCTTCTTGGTGCACACAGCTGAAACAGAGAACTAGGATCAGCTCTTCAGAGGCTAACTCAGCTGCCAGCTCCTCCACGCTGCGACCCTTCTGTCTGTTCTGTCCACCTGAATCCTTATTCACTCCTCTCCTGTATTCAGGATGCAGGACTCCAGACAGATTCCCTCTCTCCTCCGCCCTAAGCCAGAGGTGATCCATCAAGTCTTCACTGGACTGGACAGGCCAAGCTGATGGATGAACCAGCAAGGAGGGGGCCATCTGGTAAGCTGATTGTCCTCTTGCAAGCATCTCCAGCTCCTCTTCAGCCCTGCTGTGCTCCCCAGCACATCTGTACTTTTTGCAGTTTTGCACTGGCGAAGTGTTTCCTGGGAGCTTCTGTTCCAAATGCTGTATAACCTTTCTGTCCTGGTTCAGTTTAGCTCTGTGGTGACAACTTCTTTCCAAGCCTCCCAAATGCAAACTTTCAGACAGCTACAGAGGATTTGTATATGCACATTGGAAAATCAGACTAATTCCCACAGCATCCCATCCTTTCAGAGACTGCCTTTTTTGTGGTCATTTGTATCAACCACAATTAGAGAGTTATTGCAGAGCATTAGTGTAAACATGACCCAGCTCCAAACAGCTTCCAGTGGGAGTGATGAGACCCAGCTAATCCCAAATACATGCAGCCTGCCATTATGCATACATGACTAAAGAGACTTTTACTTCACTCGTTCTTAATTTATTATTTGTGCTGCTAGCAACAGAATGTTGCCAAGATGTCAATTATGTTTCATTTTATAAATCAAACTAATTGAGAACCAGATGCAATCTGAGTGAAAAAGATCTGAGGTCAGTGTTGTGCACCATATGCACAACAGTGCTTACTCATGATGAGGGAATGGATTGGACAGCTGTGAATTTTCCTGCTGTAGGAGTTTCATCAAGCTCAGTAGTGTAACGTCCTTAGCTCTCTTTTCCCAGTTTATTGCATTAATTTCATAATAAATCTAGAGAAGAGTGAGTAGGGGATAAAAGGTTGTGAAAACAAAACAGGAGAGCAAAAGAATTTGGTCAGTAAGATAGCTTGAAAATCTGTCTGGCTTAATAATATCATGGAACATGGATGAAAGAAATAGCAGAGAAGAACAAATTGAATCTTCAGTGTGACTTAATTTCAGACACATAATGGGAAAATAGACATTAAATCAAGGTCTCAAGACTGAACTGCTTAGCAGGCAGAAGGGTTGTGTTCTTACTGAGTGCAAAACTTCTACACTAACAGCAGTAAGATCTGCAGTACCAGCTCCTTGGAATTTATCCACGGGCAGGGCCTGAGCCCAGGAGCTGCCCCTGCCCAGGAGGCAGAACTGCTGCCCTGGGCAGTGCCAGCCCTGAGCAGATGGTGCAGAGAGGCTGTGGAGTCTCCTCCCTGGGGATATTGCAGAGCCACACGGACACACTGCTGTGCCCTGTGCTCTGGGATGGCCCTGCTGGAGCAGGGAGGTGCCACCAGAGGAGCTCCTGTGGGTCCTTCCAGCCTCAGCCATGCTGGGATTCTGTGAAATGTTGCTCCACCAGCCTTTGATCAAAGGTTCCCTAAGTGTTCTGACATAACTCCTTAAAAACTCACAGCACCCATGATTATTATACTCTAGGACTTTAGAATATTTCATAGTAGTATTTATAGCTAAGTGAATATATAATATTTGGAGAGACATCTCCAGATTTTTAATCAGCTACCTGCTGAAAGAGTTAAGAGACTTCTAAGTACCACTTCTGGCTTGATGGGTACATTTGGTTCCTCCAGGTTTTCTGCAAAAAGCAATTTCTGTGATGGAAATGTTCATGGACATATGCACAGACTATGTTTGATTTCCTGGAAATGGGTTTAATTCTGAGTAGGAGGAATGATGTCCTGAGGCCAAAGGTTCTAGTAGAACCTCTGCCCCATCACCACATCAATATATTGCCCAGCAGAGTCATATTGCATCTAAGAAATTCTTCTGAGTTTACCTCATGGTTAGCTTTTATTTTGGTTTGGCTATTTGGATTTTATCCCTAATTACCTGATTGGTCCCGTCCTTCCCCTTCCCCTTCCCCTTCCCCTTCCCCTTCCCCTTCCCCTTCCCCTTCCCTTCCTCCTTCCTTTTAATTTTTTTCTTTTTCCCTTCTCTCCTTCCCTCCCTCTTTTTAAATTTCTTGGTTGCTCTCATTATGGAATATCTCTTTGTTTTATCGTATCCTAAATGCAGACTGTTGAGGAGGAATTAATTTAGTAGTTGCTCTAATTGCACTTTTGTCAATTAATGAGAAACTAGATAGGAGTTCTCATTTTAAACTTTTAGTTGCAGTAAAGATTAAAAGACCACCAACACTGTTCTACTAGAGGAAGAATAAACAGGCTAAAAGTGAAAAAAATTTAAGCAGGAATCATGACCTACTAACTGTTAATTTTTCCTTTGATTAAGAAAAATCTCCTTTTGTCATTATATCAGACTAGTTGCACGTGGATGCTCCATTAAAAAATAGAAGGTATTGATTTTTAATGCTTAGCCTTAAGGCTTATCTGATTAATTATTACACAACTGACAGTATAATGTGAGTTTAAAAGGCTCAGATCATGTTCTAATTTGTATCTTGTTTTGAACCAATGCAACAAGTGTTTTACACAAGGAAGGAGTTACTGCTGGAATCACAGTCATTGTTCCTGCAGGGTGACCACATCATTGATTATTATGTGAATTCTGTGTCTCTGCATTTTCCTGAACCTGTCTGGTGTGCTCAAATGAGTTTATATTTTATATTTTACATACCCCTTTATTTCTTCCTTACTCATTTTGGGGAGGTGACTGTTTAAGAACAGGTTGTATTTCTCTGTCACAGCAAATAAAGCAGTGACACACTGAAGGAAACAGGAGATTTTTTTTCATGATTTTTCACTACAGCTTCTGACATCAACCTTTGGAGAACAAAGGAGACAAAACTTTTTCTGGGTGGGGGAGGTTTGTACCACTTAGGCTATTTTCCCATCAACTCCTGATTTTGTAATTTTTATGGGTGATTTTGTTGTAAAATATGTCACTTTGTTGGTCTTCATTTAATTCTGTCTAATTAGGATGTACTTTATTTGGCAAGCAGCCAGTAATTAGCGACACATTTATGTAATTATTAGCATGTAATATTTATATAATAAATCTGCCTAGAAGGCAATCCATTCAGAGGGCAGGGAAGAGGTAGAATACATGATTTGACTGAACACAGAGATCTTACACACTGAGCCAAACACAGCAAAGAAATGAAATGCATCAGTTGACCTGTCTAGTCTGGGGAGAGAGTTTGCATATCCTAAAATGATAGGATGTGCACACTTGGTAATCAGCACTGATTAGAGAGGGAGTGAAGATGGGCCCCTGTTTGAAGTGAGATAATAAGGCAGCTTGTTAGGGAGAGATAAATAGAACTTGAAGAAAAGGACCAGATGTCTGCTTGATGGCACTGAAGAGGAAGAGCTCGTGGGGTCCTCCAAAGGTAACTGATGGATGCGGGGCCGATTGCAGGAATCAGAGAAGCAGTGGGAGCTGTCTGCCCATGTTCAGAGAGCACAGGCTGAGCCCCCAGCCTGGCCTGACTAACCCTGGGCTCAGACTAGCAAACTCCGCTCTGGCTATGGGCTAAGGACTGTGTTCCTGCCTAAACAGTAACTGCAACTCTGTAGGATTGGGGTTTTTTTCTAATCTGACTCTAAGAGCTAAATCAGGAATGAAGTCCTTGTGGTGGAGTTTTGAGTAGAGTTTGGTGTTGAAGTCATAAACCTTAAAAAGCTACAGTAATCTCTGAATGCTGATGAAAGTTCTGTGTTCTGTTCTAAGAATATTGGCTGTCTTGAACATGAACACTGAATTTTTTCTTCTCTTTTAATGACATAATAATTTCACATTGCTTTCATAAACACAGGTAAAGCTTTCTGGCTTTGTTTGTGCTGTGTTATGAAACTCTCATTCAGTCTAACCTAAAACTGAAGCTTAAATATAGCTTGTTGGAAATAATAAAAAATAAAACTAATTCATGTAGGCTTTTCCAACTTGTTGCTCCCTAACCTTGCTTAGTTGGGTCCTGTCACTTTCCATAACCTTTTCATCCATTATGTGTGACCTTCCTGTAAACTATGCAGTGTTCCCCCAACGAACATTAAGACCTTGTGATCTCAGAGCACTCCACAGGAGTGATGGATTTTTGATTGAGGAATTGTTCTGGAGTTTGGAACGCTTCTGTTTAGCTTGGCTATTATGAATTTGGTAAAACATTTAATGTCTGTGCTGCAGTTGTGCTGTGCAAACGCTGCAGAGCTGTGAGCAGTGGGGCTGGTAAAGGCTGAGAATTTCAGGAGTGCTCTAAGGGAGAGATATTTTGGATTCTTCTGGAAGTCCCAGACAGGAAACATGAGGAATGTGCTTGTCAGGGGAGGAGATGGTGGAGCCCAGTCTGATGGCAGCTAGAATCTTCGATATGAGCTGCAATACTGAATACAGAGGGAGATAGTTGAGACTCAGTTCTACCCCTGACATCTCCTTCTGTATCATCTTTATCTAATCCACATTGTTATGGCTTCTTTGTACTAAGATTTGCTATTTCTAAATGAAAAAAAATTATGACAAATCAACTTTTTCTTGTTTTGTGCCTTTTTTGTGCTAACAGGCAAGATCAAAAGATGTAGTTGCTAAAAACTTTATAGAGTTCTAATACAGTCTGTCTAGCAGAACCACTTGCTTCAAAAATTCATGTATAGACCATAGCTTTTTCTAAACTAAAATGATTTTTCTTAAATCTTTTTTTTTTTTTTTTTTTTTTTTTCCCAGTAAGGAAACATAAGTTTGTCAAAATATCTACTGGGGTTTTTCTGCTCACCTTTATATATATTTTTTACATGTTTTTTAAACTTTATATGTTTTTTCTTCGTGATCACAGAGGTCTTTTTGGCATATTGAGATGTATTTTCCTCTGCCAGTAGAATCCCCATCTCTTCTAATATTTTTATGTGATCATGCTTTGTATTTTTATTGCAGCTTTTGCCTAAACACTTCACTTGTACTTTATCAGACTCTTCATCACAAATTAGAAGACAACAAGGAACCATTTGCAAGGTGTTCTCTTGGCTTACAGATTCTTTATATATTTATACCTGATAGCTTCTCTTCATGGGATGAAGAGAAACACTGGATGTCTTTTGGTTTGTCACAGTTATATTTCAATTGTGAATACAAATATTTTACTATTTTTAGAAGTCCCATCCTTGGAGATATTCAGAAGCCAGATGGACGTGGTCCTGGGCTCTGGGTAGCTGTGGTGAGCAGGGTTGGAGCAGGTGACCTCTGGAGGTCCCTTCCAACCTCACTCATCCTGTGATTCCATGAGAACTCTAAACAACTTCTGAACTGGTGCTGTAGTTTCATGTATTCATAATACATGAACATATATATTCTTAATATTCACCCATATGAGCACTGACTTGGTAACATCTCTGTGGTGAGGCAGAATTCAAGTGCTGACATCTTTCTCTGGCTGCTTCTTTCCAAGTTCTGTGTTGTGTCACATCATGGAGAGAGCAAAGGCAGGGTCTTGCAGTGTGTCCTGGGCTTTGAATCTAAATTCAGATGTGTGTGTGTTCCTGCTGTGATTCTCCATAATCCAGCTGTGTATCCCAGTCTGGAACCTGTGGCTATTCCATGTTTTTCCCATGTTTTTTTAATGTTTGCATGCTGTCCAGAAACATTCCAAAGAGTATCTGGGATGTTTCATTTGAAAACTTTTTCAAGCTATATGTTTTCCACTCTATAGATGGGTAATTGGTATTTTTTCACTCACTGGAATTCCTTCTCTGGATGCCTTTTGCTCTTCCCTGCATTTCAAAAGGCCATGAGTTTTCCCCATGGGAATCACATCCTGAGAGGTGTGCATGTAATAAGGCATCCTGTGAATCCTTTGGGTGTGAGACAGAGGTCTGAATTACTGCCATTAATGGCCTGGTGATAACAAATTGTTATTGTTATATGTAATCTGCATATCAGAATGTCTTCCCAAAGTCATTATCATGCTGCCTGTGTGCCCAGGGGCAATGTTACACCATAACATTTCAGTCTTTCAAATTACAAAAAGCTAATATAACTCTTGATGACATTTACAAAAATGTATAATGGCACTCCTTTCAGGGCTCTCACAGATATTGTTCTCAGGGAACTTCAAGGGAGTTCTGCGTGTATAAGAACTGCAGGATCTGGCACTTTTTACAATGAAAGACACATTTTTTTTCTTCAGTGGCACTAGCTCAAGAAAATGTTAAGTCAGAATTGTTTTTAATTTATTTTCTGACTTAAAATACCCAGGCCAACGTAAGCTGTATTTAACTTTCAGTGCTCTTTGGCAGAGAGTCCACATTCTAAATTTCTTTTCATAGGAAGTTGTTATGTCAGAGTTATAAACCTCTGAAAATTGGCATTTTGTAATGGAAGTGCTGACAAGACCTTTATTACACCAGTACCAAAAGGCAACGTTCCAATAAATGCTGGTTGCTGTTTTTATAGTCTGCTGGTTGCTTTCTGCTGCTGTATTTCAAAGTGGACATTATGTAAAAAGTAAGTGGCATAATAGAAATACATTGGTAGGGCTGGAATTTGGCTTTTACTGTTGCAACAAATCTTCAATATGGTTGATAGATCTGATTACAGATTTAGTTTTTAAGGGCTGGTGTATGATTTACTGGTAAATTGTTTTAAATCCCTACCAAGCCCCTGTGTACATTCAGCACAGAATTGGGATGGAAAAGGTGATTATCATGGCATGGAGAAGTGGATGTTAAATGGCAAGAACACATCACATCTAAGACCCGAAAGGTTCCTACTTAAGTTTTATGGTTTTTCCTGTGATAGTGACAGTTTACATTGTAGAAAGAAAGATTCACTTCAAACATCCATGATTGTCTTCGTAGTCTCGAGGTCTGTGAACTTTTCCAGACCTAGAAGTCACTGATAGAAGAACTGGAGGATGTGTTGAAGTGAGGAAGGTGAAGAACATGGGCAAGAATTCTTGGAGCTTTTCCATCACCTACCAAAATCACTCTGAATTTCACTGAACCCGGTGGAGATTCAGCTCTACACAGAAGAGAACATGTGTGTAACGTTTAAAGCTGTAGCTGTCACTGTGGCCTAAGGGGCTCAGATCCCTGTCTGCCACCAGCTTCTCCTCCCACACTGCATTTGTTAAGTAGTAATCATAGAAAGATTGAGAATCCATTATCCCTCCAAAGAAAAGCAGATGGCACAGCCTTGGGATATCTTGACTTTTCTATTTATCCTTGAAGCATTTTTGTTAGAATCTGGTAATATAGTACTGGAAAGTTCTTGGTTCAAATGCAAAATATAGGCATTATTTTATCAAAGTGCTGTAAAACACCGTATCACTTTCTGAAACTTTTTGGTTAAAATAACAACAGAATAGAATTAACTAGAATATGTAGATTTCAAAAATGATCCATCAGTCTATGCAAATTGCTGTGTTAATAATGTATTTTTAATGCTGAGCACATTTGACAGCCATTTCATCTCTTTTTCTAAAGCAGAGCTTGGCAACCTGCATTAATTCTTACACTTTACAGATGTACCATTCAATGCACGTGCCATGCAGTGATGTGATCTGAATGAAGCAAAGCGTGTCAAAGCAGTGGCATTATTAGTAAACAGCTTTGTGACTGGCTGCTGGGATACAGGAGAGAAAAGGAGGGGCAAAAGCCAGTGCTGGTTGAGCACATCTCACACCCTCACTGGCCTGGATTGCTTCCCATTATGGGAGTGTCAAGCCCAAGTGGCACCAGGGTTGGGAAGAGATGAACTGACAAACCAGAGTGAGTGAGGTTCAGCAGATGTGCTGGGTGCAGTTCAGACAAGGTGGAGCTTAAACAGACCCAGAACCCAAAATTTCCTGCTTTGACTTGCTCTATGCGTCTGTAAATTAAAAAGAGAGAGAAAGGTACCATGTCCTAATTATTTCTCTACTCTATTAACAATAAAACTGGTATTATTTCAGACTCAATGTGTTCTACATCATTACTTCTTCAGCAGGGATTTTCTGTCCTTTCTTCAATGAGTTAAAACCAAGGTACAAAATACAAGAGTTGCTGCTAGACTGCAAGGGACCGTATAGTTATGTTTGATTATAGCTCTGCTGGCCTAAAGGTCACAGGAAAGTTTTAGAATACTTAAGAGACAATTATCTAAAGTTCAGACTTTTCCAAAGGAATAGAACTAGAAATTATACAGACTATTATCTAAAGTTCACATTTTCAAAGGAAAAAAGTAGGAGGAAATGCTTATTCATCATCACTTTGCTGTTAATTTGTCTGGCTTTTTTTTTTTTTTTTTCCTCCTGTCAAGAATTTATTTACTACAAATTCTGTATTACACAGTAGCACTAACATAATTATTCCCCTTTCCAAGAAATTTTAACATATGAAAATGATGTATACACAATTAAATATTACTTTGCTCATGATTCAAAATTCCCAGCAGTACTTTTTATTTCTGCAAAGGACTACATGGAAATGTATTTAGGTTTTTTTTATTCATTAGTTGATTCAGCTGCTCAGTTCTGGCATAAACTGTTATTATTTAAGCCAACTGGTAAAGAGGAGAAAATAATCAAAGATACAAAATATGTGACATTTTCCAATTATTCTTCTACCAATATATTTTCTCACATGAAATACTTTTTCTTTCCCTGTGTTCTTATAGGTGCTTTAAGGGATTGCAGATACCTCAGGTCTATAAATAAACCAAAATCATTTAAGTGTTTGTTAATTTGTCATAGGAATGCTTTGTGAATTGCCATTAAATATGCTGATATGGAATGCAACTTGCTATGGGGCAGGAAAGAGAATTTGATCAATCAGCTGAATTTTTATGACAAAAAGTTTTTTTCCTTTGAACCTGATGTCTGCTATCAAATTTGATAGCAATCATCAATCTGCTTTTTTGAAGACCTCACAAATTTTTGACATATATGAAAAGCAGGTCACTTTGAAATGCCTGTGGATACTTCACTGCCAGTATGGTTTGGCCATCATAAATCAGCAAAAATATACTGTAAAAAATGGCCTCTCTTTATTTTCAGATGATTTTGTAAGCCTTCTGTTTGAATAGAACATTTATGCCTTTACCATACAGATTAGACAAAGGGTCCTTTTTCCTGTAAACTGCTGCTCGAGAGGATTTTCTTTGAGACAGTCATCAAGGAAGGCCTGGTACAGCTGTAAAAATACACACGACACAGTTTTATATTTAGATATATTAAAATACATACATATATATATGTTATCATAAAAATGTATTTTTTATAAATACAGCCATGTTGAAAGCACTAAGTTTAAACATCAAACAAAATTGTTATAGCAGTTCTAATGAACAAATAGGTTATTTTTTCAGCTACTACCTATTACCAAATTTATAACATACAAACTTATAATTGTATCCTTTTAATCAAATATTCCTTTAAATTTGTTGCAGCCTAAGGCATGGAAAAAAAAAAAAAAAACAACTGTCTTACATGGATATTTCTCATAAAGAATTTTAAATTCATTATTTTGGAAGCAGGAAACTGATATTTCCCACTTGTACTAAAGTGGAGCCTGAAACAAATAAATCAGTTTTCCAGCTCAGGGCCCATTTGTGAGCAGTGGCTTTTTAAAAGGTGAGCATGGATGAGGGTGTGCTTGGAGTTGTCACTGCTGGTTCTTGTGGTGGATCAGAAAGGAGATCAGGACTATTCTTTCCCAGGGATTTTGTAATTGCAAAAGGAAAAAAGAGAAATTTCAAAACAAGAGAGCACACGTGGCACTGTGGGCAGTGACTTGTCGGGGCTGCAGTCACTGGGTTTTTCCTGCAGTGCAATCCTACCAATCTAAAAAGGTGTTATTTGTAAATCTCTTTGTAGAACGGAAATATGACTGGGAAAATATTCAAAAAGAATAATGATTAAGGTGACTTATACAGTGACTTTTTGAGACACCTCTGTGTCTCTTGACAGTTTTATACTCAGGCTCTAAAAAGGGGATTGGAATCTTCCTATCATCAATCCATTTCTCTGTCATTAGGTTTGACTTCTGAAGAAAAACAAAAATACTAATGTTTGAAAGGATCTTTTAAAAAATCTGTGTTTGACATTGTAAGGTTTCCACTAGTGAATATTAACTATTACAAGAGGCATATGCATATTAATTATGGTTATTAATGGTTATACAAAGCTGAAATGGCATCAGCGTTCTCTTGAATGTTCTTTTCTAGTGCCTTTGCAGCTGGTTGCTGAGTGTTCTAGAGCTCACATTCCTTCAAATGTCATGTGCTCTGGTTTTCTGCTAGTTTCCACTGAAACCTTGATGATAATAATTCAATTGCTCAGTTATTTCAAGTTTGGGGTTTTTATTTAAGAATAGATGCTACTTTTGAATAGAGATTGGAGATGAATGAGCTGTCCCTGTCTTTTCCTTATCAGAAAGAGCAGGGAGTGTCACAGTAAGGATATCCCTGCTGCTCTTCTACTTAGAAGAGTAGAAGAGAAGAAACTCTTCTCAAAAAACTCTATTTTACAGAGAATCTGAGCTTTAAAAATGTACACAGAATGATAGCTCTAATAAACAGGAAGAACCGTATATTTCTGTCATTCTGCTGTTTCCAGCTGCAGTTTCCAATTAAAATTCCTTCTTCACATAAATAATATATCCAGCATAGATAACAACTTCTACCACCAAGTCCTTAATATCATTAATTATTTGATCTTTCTGAGGACATTATAAAAGGGATAAAAAAAGAAAGGCAGAATTCTGTAGGTGTAAGGTGGCACAGCAGGGAACTCCGCTGATCTCAACATATTAGAGACTGCAAGGGAATTAAAGAATTGCAATAAAGTGTGCAGAGAAAATGACTTAGATGCAAACTCACTGCTGATTTTTACTTCTGTTATTTTATTGTCTGGTTTAAAATTGCAAGATGCATTCTTGCACAAAGTGGGAGATAAAGGGGTTGACTCCTGCCTGCTAATTTGACATCCTGATTGCTGTTGATGCCATTCAAGTCACTCGTGTCTAGAAAATCCAGAAGTAGCTTTGTATTAAAATGATTGCATTTACATATTCTCAAAATCGTTCATCCAAGAGCCTCAAAAGAGATCTGGGAGATTTGAGAAGAGCTGGGGAATCTGCAGAAAGCACTTGGCCCTGTGGTAATTGCTATGGTTATGCAAACTACCTTTGTCTAGAAACCACACTGGACATCTTTAAAAGACCTTCTGCATTGTCATCCTGTGTTCCAGCTGTGAGAGAGATATTCCCAAAACAGTCTCTTTCATGGTTATTTCAAGAATCTGCTTGTAAATTACAGAGACTCAGAGTCAGCCAGGGAGCTGAGCCACCAGGTTTTTTAAGTGTAAAAAAAGGCAGAAGTGAGCTCCATCTCTGAGCTGTACCTGTGCATGCCCAGAGCTGTGCTTCTCTGACCTGACACTGATGCTATGAGAGTTATTAAGATCTTACACCATTCCTGAAGCCTGCAGGACAGGATGCAGCTCCTGGTCCATCCTGGGTGGCTGCTGCATCACCAGGGAGAGGGGATTTCATAGTGCTCAGGCATTTCCATGAACTTCTCCAGCCCCTTCCCCATTGAGAAGGGCACAGAATTCTGGGAGAATTCTGATGGAGAATGTCAAAGCCCTTCTTGGATGTGCCTCCCTGGCTGGAGGAACACTCTCTGTGGCTCTTTGCCTGTGGCAGACAGCTCAGAGTTTTGTGAGCAGAGAGCTTTGGGGCTTTTCTGCACGTGCTTTTCCTTGTTTTGCTAAAAGTACCATGAATAAATAAAGAACCCGAGCAGCGCTGTAATGAAGGATCAGTGGGTTAATTGGGAAGATGAGGGAAGGTGATTGTCCCCTCTCCTGCTGAGCACCTGCTGCCAAGTTCATTCATGCAGCAGTGCTGGAGGCTGTTCCTGAAGGAGGCTCCTTCTGGAATGTCCAGAAAGGAGAAAGCAAATCAGATAAATTGAGTTTATTGCTGATCAGCTGCCAGGATTTATCTTCAAGTTCTAGGAACCAACTAAATGTCAACCCAGGGAGTCATTGTTCTTCACTCAAGAGCCACATCTCCAGCAACACCAAGGTATATTTATTTTAAGACATAGCAATGAAGGGGAAAGAATTTATTGCTAAACAAAATTCTTAAGTCAAATGGAGGACTTGCCACTCATTGGCAAAACAATTTGGTCATTTTATTTTGCTTTTTCTATGTTCTACTTGTCTGCTTTTCTTTTCTTTCCAGGCATAACATATTCACTTTTAGTCAAACATGGTTTCTAACAAAAAACAACCAACCAAACAAAAAACCTCAACTAAAAAAAAAATAAAAAAAAAACCCAACAAAAAAAAAAACAACCCAAAAAACCACCAAAAAAACAAAAAAAAAACCACCAAAAAACAAAAACAAACAAATAAAAAAACCCAACCAAACAAGCAAGCAAGCCATCTGTAAGAAAAGAAAGTTATTCTCTTCTCATTGTTTGACATCTCTTCTGAATAGTTCTGACTGTCCAGGCATTGCAACTTGTTTTGCACTTAACTAACAGTTAATACCCCAAATATCTTGCATCTCTGAGCTTGAATTGATAACCATGGTGGTTATCAATTCCAACCAGGAATCAAGAAACCAGGTGGCTTCTTACACTCAACAAAGCTTCACTGATGAACATTTTCTCCATCTCTCCTCCCTCTCACTTTTTCTGCCCCCTTCTCTTTAGAGTGCATCCTTCCTTTTTTTACTCTGTTATGCTCTGGTTTTGACTTATTAGAATTTTCTGCAGCAGACAGGATGGCAGTGAGTGTCTCAGGAGGATGGAAGGGATCTGAAGCTGTTCCCAACAAGTACAGCTTCTCTTTTTCAGTTCTTCCTAAAGCAGGTGCCTTCCCTCTTTTGCATATCTGTAAAGTGCAGGGCTGTTGGGCTCAGTAATCAATCCTGTGCTCCAGCTTGGGCAGAGAAGGACTGCAGCAGGTTCACAGGAAGGAACAGGCTGTATCAGTACAGATTTTAGAGCACTGTGCTATAGAACTGTAAAAGTCTCTGGAGTTCCAAATAAATGACTACAGATGTGACACCTCTGAGTGGGATTTGTCTCAAAGAAAGAGCTGGAAATTGAGCACCACATAGTTATTTTCTCTTTTGAAAGGTTAAAGCAAAAGGATTAAGAATGCAGCTTATGCTGGGATATTTTTAATTTTGCAGGAGAATGACAGCAGATAGATGAATTTGTCTTCCAGTATTTCAAAACAAGGAGGGGTGCTGAGGGAGAAAAGAAGGCTATCAGATCAAAAAAAAGAACTTTTGCACATCACGTAGTCACTCTTTCTTTGGTAAAGCTCCACACACCCATATTCAGGGAAACTGAGCTACAAGACTATTTTCCCAGCATAACTTTTCCCTTTTTTTCCTGCAGAGAACAAGGAAGTGGTTTAACTTGCACACGTGTGTTAACACCTCTGGCACACCCAAGCAAGGAGAAGTGCAGGGTTTGTTCACTTCCAAATGTGTGTTAATTATTGCCTTCAAACACACGTGACTTTTCCACTGCAGCACACTGGCACATGTGACACTGGGTGTCATCAGGGACTTTGGTCCTATTTGAGTTGTCAGAATTCTTAAGAGCTTATACCTGAAATTTGTCTTCAGTAAACACATATGCTTCCTTTCATTTTAAAAAGGGCACAAGGAAGAACTAGACTATTTATTTAGCTCCAGGGTGCCATCAGTTTTGATGTGACTGTTTCCAACTGGAATAGATAAAACCTCAGGATTCCTGTGGGGGGGAAAAAAATTTATTAGGAATACTTTTTGTTCTGCAAAGTGACCATATTTATTCTGCTTTATGAAGGAGTTAATTTTTAGATTGACCTTCACGTGTTGCATAATCTGAATTTATGAAAAATGCTGAAATGGTTACATCATCTGCAATATAAATTATAGTAAGAACCTCTCTAGGCCAAGTAAATGTGATTGGTAGGTGATTCTCTAATAGAATATTATAGAATCACAGAATGTTTGTGTGGGAAGGGACCTGATCTTCAGGAGAAGCCTATTGTCATATGAGCACTCCTAGTGTTTTCTTTCCTTCCATGGAATGACATTTAGCATTGCATGTGTCCATTTTAGAGCATAAAATATCAGGAGGCTTTCTTTTGTTCATGATGCATCAGGAAAATGAACCTCAACTCCTTCTTCCAAACAAGATGTGCAGCTTTATTTTTAAATTGTCATTGGATCCCCCGGCAAGACTCACACACAAACACATACATTCCTCTTCTCTGTGCCTCTGAATCTTTTTATTAAAGAAAATACAAACAGCCCACTAGTGGAAGTCAACATGCACTGTTATTATAATTCCTAATATTGAATTATTATTTTATTCCACAGAATAAAGCAGTTAAAAGTTAGAGAATGTTTAAGTATATAAAGAAATCAGAATTTTCTGCCGATTTGACATGCCACTAATCATGGTTTATACCTGAGCACTATGACACATACAAGATTATTGATATCTGCTATGTGTGTGTTTATAACTGTCTAGAATCTGTAATTTTTATAACTATGCAAATTAAAATCTGTATGATTACCCTATGAAAAATCAACTTGTATTCATTTGGTGAACTGAGAACTGAGTAACTCTTAGAGATTTCACTGTGTAACTGTATGGCTGTGTAGGATGCCATGCAGTCAGATGCCTCTTTATATTTCTAAAATTAACTTTCTACATATGTGTGCAGAGGTAAGATGTCCTAGACTCATTTCTTGTCTGCCTCCATGGGAGATAAAGCCTGGTTTGCTCTCTTGTCTTCATTGAGGTCAAATAAATATTTAGATCTCTTAAAATTAGCCCCACTACTTTGAATGCATTTAGCTTTTCTTTTGTCTTTATATAAAAAGGAAAAATCTTTTATAGCAGAAGAAATTGTGTAGTTTGTGGTTGTAAGGCAAGGAAGATTTGTGTTAATTGGTGAATATGCTTTAAGTCTGGGTTTCTTTAACATTTCGTTTCTCTCTTGTTTTACTGGCTGGATTTTTATGACTGTGTGACTTGAAAAAAAGTGGTGAATCAGGATTGGAATATATCTGTAGCGCTGTATGCAGAGGAGAAATAAGGGATCATGATCTTCTTATCACACAAGGAAATGCATATATTGCACTTCTTGAGGCAGCTGGACAGAAAGGGGAGGCATTTCCGTGCCACGTGCTGCTGACACGAGGAGATCATGGAATGTTTGCACTGAGGCTCCTGAAGGCACTGAGGAAGAGCTGAGACGCTGCCATTTTCACAGATTTCACAGAATCACTGGGTTGGGCGAGACCTTCAAGAACATCGAGTCCAACCCAGCCCCAACACCTCAACTAAACCCTGGCACCCAGTGCCACACCCAGGCTTTGTTAAACACATCCAGGGATGGGGACTCCACCACCTCCCCGGGCAGCCATTCCAGAACTTTATCACTCTTTCTGTGAAAAACGTTTTCCTAGTTTCCAACCTAAATTTCCCTTGACGCATCTTGAGCTTTTGCCTTGCAGATAACACGCTGAGCATCCTGGCCAAGCACAGCGGCTTCAGCCGGCAGAAGCAGGAGGTGTACCTGCTGCCCATCGTCATCAGCGACAGCGGCACGCCGCCCATGAGCAGCACGGGCACGCTGACCATCCGCGTGTGCGGCTGCAGCAGCGACGGCACCGTGCAGTCCTGCAACGCCGAGGCCTACGTGCTGCCCATCGGGCTCAGCATGGGCGCCCTCATCGCCATCCTGGCCTGCATCATCCTGCTGCTCGGTGGGTGCTCTGGCACGGCCTGCATCACCTTCGCAAATCCCCTGGGCCTGCGGGCTCGGAGGAGGTGTGGCCGTCAGAGAGGAGGAGGGACGGTCCAGTCCGACACAACGTGCAGCAGCACTGACAGTGCTGGCAGCACTCAATCCCTCATGTGCTGAGGGCTGGACAGAAGCAGAGGGAGCAAAGTCCTGCTCTGAAGTAGTCACACACACGAGTTACAGAATAAACAGGTGTGGAATGGGAAACTGAAAATCACATCGGGGTGTTGAGCAGCAAGGTGAACACAGTGTGGACTACACCTGATAGAAAATGGATCTATTGTATATTCAAAGACTTGTATGAATTGTGGAATCATAGAATGTCCTGAGCTGGAAGGGACCCACAGGGATCATTGACCCAGCCCCTGTCCCTGCCCAGACCCCCCAACAATCCCTCCTGTGCATCCCTGGTGTCCAAACACTCCTGGAGCTCCGGCAGCCTCGGGGCCGTGCCCATTCCCTGGGGAGCCTGGGCAGTGCCAGCACCCTCTGGGGAAGCAGAACCTTCCCCTGATGTCCAGCTTGACCCTGCTCTGCCCAGCTCCAGCCACTCCCTGGGTGCTGTCCCTGGCCCAGAGCAGAGCTCAGAGCTGCCCCTGCAGCCCCTCTGCTGCAGCTGACCCAGCCCAGTGCCCTCAGCCTCTCCTCGGGTGGCCCCTGCAGGCCCTTCCCCAGCCTGGGCTCCCTCCTTTGGATGCCTTCTTATAGCTTTATTTCTTTCTATTTTATATATATTTATATTTGTATATTTCTATTAGGAGTTTATTCTGGATTGTAATGGCACAAGAGACACTAAAGCTTTACAAGATAAGCACTGTGGTATATTTTAATAAAACATACAACATTTGTGTACAACATCAAGCAAGTGAGGGAGAGAACAATGAGAGTCCTATTCCTGCACTTTGCAGCTTCACTTTGTGACTGAGATTTACATCAGTAACTGAGGTTTAAGCATTAAACTGCAAAACCAAGCATAACCCATCTAGAATTTTTTATGCATCTGTTCATGATTCTGAAATTGAGCTGAGCTCTTTCTGTCTCATTTATTTTCTCACTCTCTTTTAGTTATATAATAGCAGTGTCTTGCAACAGGTAGAAAAAGCACTGATTTCATTCTCCCATTAGGGCTATGTTTTCAGAAAAACACCCTCTAATTTTTGAAAGCACTATCCCTAATGTAGATCATTATAGACTATGTGAATAATGATAGCCTGACTTCACTTCCAAAGGGAAAAGTCGAGGCTTGAAATTAGGAGTATGGGAAATCTTATTGCTTCTATAAAATTGAGCTTCAGATGTAAATATGAGCTGATAATCAAAGACTAGATGACTAATCAGAGCTTCTGATCCAATTTCCTTCATGTGAATAGGTCTTTCAGCTTTTCACCCTTATTACTCCCAATCCCACAAAAAGCAGCCTCTCACCTTCCCCAGCTGCACTCACCATGTGGTGTTTGGTTTGGAAATGTTTTGCCTAATCAGCTTGTGGTGCTCTCTTTGCAGTCATTGTGGTGCTGTTTGTGACACTAAGAAGACATAAGAATGAGCCTCTGATCATCAAAGATGATGAAGATGTGAGGGAAAATATCATTCGCTACGACGACGAAGGAGGTGGAGAGGAAGACACAGAAGCTTTTGACATTGCGACTTTGCAAAATCCAGATGGAATTAATGGATTTTTGCCTCGTAAGGATATTAAGCCTGATCTTCAATTTATGCCCAGGCAGGGTCTTGCACCTGTTCCTAATGGTGTTGATGTTGACGAATTTATTAATGTAAGGCTTCATGAAGCTGATAATGACCCCACAGCTCCGCCATATGACTCTATCCAGATTTATGGCTATGAAGGAAAGGGGTCAGCGGCCGGTTCCCTTAGCTCCTTGGAGTCCTCCACATCAGACTCAGACCAGAATTTTGACTACCTCAGTGAATGGGGTCCTCGCTTTAAAAGACTCGGAGAACTTTACTCAGTCGGAGAAAGTGACAAAGAAACTTGACAGTGGATTACAAACTTTTTCCCTCTTGACTTAATGATCATGTAATATTCTAGGGCCACTGCTGTTAGTTAAAACTAATGTGGCTTTTTGTTTTAGAGGCAAGTTTAGCGCCAGTCATCTATAAAATCAACTACATTGTAATGTTGAACCAAAAAAAAAAAAAAGTATATGTTAGGAGGTTAAGTCTTGTGGAGTGTGAAGTAAAGTATGTGGAGTGTCTAGAAGTCTTTGGATATTTGATATTCACTTGACCACTCTGAAGATGGAGATTTGGATCTTTGATTATCTTCAGTGAATTGAAAAGAACAAAAAAGAAATTGGTGCTCTCTTAGGAAATGGACTTGCAGGGATTTACTGTTGAACAGTAGCTCCTGCCCAGTATGTGTAAAGCTAAAGGTTTGTTTCTGCATTGCCAACAAAGATCCCGCCACAGAAATGTTCAAAGCAATATCTTGGTCTTCTTAGCAATGCTGAGCAGAAATAGCATTGCCAATTCCTACTGGCTCCTACTGTGCAGTGACCATCCATTGTACATACAGTAATTGTTGGCCACGCAACCACAGACTGAGTATCATCTTTAAATATTGTGTCAAGCCTTAAAATATTCACATGTTCTTAATCCATTCCAGTGATGGGTAATAAATGCTAATGTGTAGAGATTCAAAGGCAGGGCTGCAAAATCTTGCTTCACAAAAGGATCTTTTTTTCTAGAAGAAGGATCAACCCTGTGCTTCGTCTTCTGAAAGAAAAAACTGTGAAATGGGATGGACTTACATAAATGAAAGAATTGCTGATTTTATTGCTAAAGATCGAATTTATTTGTTTAATCTTTGAAATAAATATTTTATTGATGTCCATTACTGCTTTTATTTATTGACTAATAATCTATAGTGTAAGATTATGAAGAAAACTAAATTATATCAGTTAGATTTTTTTTTCTATGTATAATGAATGTTTCATACATGTACATTTTGAAAAGAAAAATGACAAATTGTTGCAGGTTAAAGCAGTTCCCTGTCCATTTGCAGTAGCTGAATTTTAAGAGAATGCTGGCAGGAATTAAACATTGCCAGAGAAAACTTTTGACAGTTTTATATCTTCTTCATAAATCTAGTACCTGGTGTTTTTAATACAAGCACAAACAGCTGGAAGTAAACTGGTTCATGTGAATATTTAAACTATAGACTTTTAGAAATCCACACATAACACAGTACAGTAAAAAAACCATGCTTATAGTTCTCCACTGTATTAGAGCAGGAACCAGTGTGTACATAATTTTACTGCTTCTGTTATTAGCATTTTTTTCTATAATATTCATAGTGATGCACCAGGGCTCTTGCACACAGAGAAAGAACACTAGAAGCTGCAAGCATACTCAATTTGTAATGCAAACTTGCCATTTAGAAGTAGCAATTGTATAAGAAAACTACGTATTACATGCAAATCATTTTAATTTTCTACTTTGTTTTGAAGCTATATTATCATTTGTTTATTTACTCCATGTATTGTATTCAGAGAAACTCCTGTATTGTTTCCTACTTTGTGAAATATATTTTTATAAATACTTTTCTTGTTATTGCTTTTCTTTCAGGTTTACCTGGGCACTGCAGAAATGAATCTGCCAGAATAACTACATAGTTTTTTGAGGAATGTAGTTTCTTCAAAATAATTTATTTATTAGTTGAATACAGACAAAATAAAAAAAAAGAAAAAGAAAAAAGGAGAATATTTGAAACCATTTTTGACAGTGATTGCAGAATTTTGACAGTGATGGTAGCACAGGAGTTATGAGTGTCTGATTCACTGCACCATGCTGAAAAATAACCTCACATGATTTTTGTTTAAGCATTCCTGATTAAAACAACCCACTGACTTAAAGTTCCTCAATAACACTTATTCTGCAAACAAAGAATTCTTAACACATCACCCCCAGTTTTGCCTGTATTTCAGATGGTAACACAGACTTTGCTTTAGCTGCAGTGTGACTTGGTTTAATGACTGTAGTCTGTAGGCAATTAATACATTAATACCACCTTGATATATATTATAGAGATTTTATTGAAATTCATTAAGTACCCAATAGATTTAAGTTACACTGCAGTAAAACAAAAATGCTTTTGAATAATTAAATCTAAAACTTTTGGCAAAACACTGATCTAAACAGTGAAGTCTTCTAAGGGTAGGAAAGGAGATATCCTGGAGATTTCAATGAAACCAAACTTATTTCTGTAACTCACTACAAGAAAAACCAAACACACTCTTACTCATCACTTGCTCTGGGTGCCAGGCTGTTCTGAGCTGCCATGGCAGATCCAACACCAGCTTAAACAGGAAAGGGATTGGGACCTGAGCCAGTTTCTGGGTACATCCCAGTGCTGGGAGCCAGGGAAGGTGCTGTGAACATGGATCGTGGCATTGGCTGGGGCCACCTCAGCGTTCAGGGCAAGGCACTCTGTGAGTGAGAGGCTACACTGGAGAGTTTAGCAGAGCTCTCCTGTAGGAAAACTCACAAATGGAAAACCTTCTGATTGCCTTTCTGATTGAAAGTTCCATCTGAGACCACGACAGTGCATTCAGTAATAAGATTTCCAGGAAAAAATCCCATCACTGGCCCTGTAGGAGAGGCAAAGCATGACAGGAATCTCATCATTGTCAGTCAAAAAGAGATGGGAGTCACTACTGCTGGGCAGAGCTCGAAATTGGGCATTTCTACAGCTTTTAAACAGGAATGGCTACAATGCAAAGGGGAGAAAAAGAATTAATGAATTTCTGACCTGTCAATAGAGATGTGCTGTTTCTTGTGTCATTGCCTCCCCACTGAAGTGAAATGATTAATTCTGCAAACTAATTCCATGTAATCTGAATATAAAATTTATACCAATACATGTTAGAGGGTTAAATGGCAATCATTCAGTTTTCCAGTACTTCTTTTTTGATAATTAACTCAGCATAGAATTATTTTGGGTAACAACAGTATGTAGATCATACTGTTCTACATTTCACATCTAGATTTAGATATATTAGCGACACTCTTTTTAAGCATGTAAACGTGTAATTCATCTTTTTCAACAACATTTAATTAGCAACTGACTCATTGCAAGTGACAAGGAAAATGCATTAAATTAGAATTATTAATACTGATAAATTTGAGAAGTAAATACTCAAAATCTTTTACAAGTGCCAAGTGCCTTAGAGACCCATTGATCCTGGCCTGCCTTCATCTGGCTGTGCCTCACATCGTTTGTCACAACCACTGAAGTAAATCATGGCACCCATGAGAGCTGGAATTCTGCACACATTGTAAGGACACAAAATTCAGCTCAGGCATTTCAACACAAAAGCACTGTGAAGGAAATGTGTGTACATGTTTATTAAATATAACTCGGATGGCTGGAGGTCCTCAGTGTGTCCTGTCCTTTACAGCAGCTGAAAGCAGAGGCTGTTTGTGTGCTCTGACCTTGAAATCAGATCACAGCAAGCTCATTTAAATACATTTTTTACCTGTTATCATTACACCTTTTTGTCTATGATGACTTTGAAATGACTGTGAAATACAGAGGAGAGAAAATGGCTCAAGACTTTCATTTAAATCAGCAGTTGCTGATCACAGGAGAAACATTTAACACTATGGCAACTCCAAATCCCATCAGCTCTGTGGCAGCACAGCAGTGACAATTCTCAGTCTGGAGAGCAGACAGGATGTCTGCAAAATAGTCTGCTTGGAATAACTCTATTTGTACAGCTCTGCTAGAGATGGAGCTGCTGATTTTAATAGAAAGAGAAAAATAAATCAGCTCTACTACATCCATGCAGTTGCATCTACCTACAAATGTGTGTGGCAATTTTTTTAACAGCTTGCATGGTCATAGGATTCTAGAACTGGATAAATGGGTTTAGAAAGCTTCTCCAAGCTCTGTCTAGCAGGAGGAATTTTTGGCACTTTTCCTGTATCTGGCTTTCTTGGGATATACTTTCAGTCTGGTGGAGCTGTTTGGCTGTTTCTCCTCCTTTGCCTGCTCCTCTCTTCACCACATCTATCCTGAGCTGGAATACTGGGAGTATAATGTCAGGAAGTTCATTAAGACTGTGTAGGTCTTTTTCAGCTGGTCAGTGTTCAGAGACTAGAAAATGCAGCTCACCCAGGACAGTGAGATTCACCAAGCTCCTTTCCTTCTATAGGGAAGACTGAACAGTCTGAGTTACTCATACGAATTTAAGTACTCATCCAGTATTTAAATTATGCTGAAAAATCTGAAGCTAATGATGGTGCTTTTTAATTAATAGAAAAACATAAATAATAGAAAAAAAAATGTTCATTAGTGGCAGACATTCACAAGTTCTTCTGATCAAGAGAAGTGGGAAGTTCATCAAAAGTTCATCAGGACTGCAGTGCCAGGACCCAGGGAATGGCTCCCAGTGCCAGAGGGCAGGGCTGGATGGATCTTGGGAATTAGGAATTGTTCCCTGGCAGGGTGGGCAGGCCCTGGCACAGGGTGCCCAGAGCAGCTGGGGCTGCCCCTGGATCCCTGGCAGTGCCCAAGGCCAGGCTGGACACTGGGGCTGGGAGCAGCCTGGGACAGTGGGAGGTGTCCCTGCCGTGGCAGGGGTGGGGTTGGATGAGCTCTAAGCCCCCTTCCAAACTGGGCCATTTCTGGGATTCTGTGTAAAAATGTTGCTCGAAAAATTATTTTTCAGACTTGGAAAGTTTTTAGCAGCAGCAGGATGCTCTAGTAAATTGAAGCTTAGTAAAAATAAAAATGTAAAAAGTAAAAAGTGAGAGCATTCACTGTTATTAGAGTTTGCTTTCAGACTACAGCACGTGTCATTAGCAGAAAATAGAAAGTACTGATGGAGTGAGCAATGAAAGCTTTCTGTGCTCTATCATTCAGATAAGTTGGACTTGTATTATTTCTGCATTTGTATACTATTTGTGCAAGATAATATTCTGGCTTTGCAGAAGGTGGAAACCAATTTAACTTGCTGTATAATTCACAGTGATGGGTTTTGTAATCACACTGCAAAATGAGTCTAGCTGCTGTATTATACAATACTGATACTGGCTTATGTGCTGCAGAACCAGACCCTCTCCAACTAATGTCACAGTATTCAAAATGAGAAAATATAAAAGTCCTGACAATGCTTTTTGTGCAACTGCAACTAAGACATCTTCCAAAATGGCTAATAAAAGCAAGCTGAAGCTCAGCGTTGCTGGCAGAGCCTTGTAAATGTGCTCATTAGCATTGCAACACAACTATCTCTTCTTTTTTTGTTCTTCCTACCCCCCCACATTGCAAACATTAAACCACTGAAATCAACAGCATGAAAATCTCAGCCTTCTCTTCAGAGGGGCTATGGAACAACTTGCAAAATTCCCTTTTTTCACCTGCCACCGTTTCTGGTGCCAGTTTGAGGAAGGTTTGTGAGACCACAGGCAGAGTGAAGGGATGAGTAGAGGTTGCCTGTTTTATTCCATGATTGGAGAAAGCATTTCTAGTATGGGGGCAGTAGTACCTTCCCCTGATATTTTCCTGGACACTCACAAAATACAAATTAAATCGAATACTAACAGCTCAAATTCCTGCTCATCAGGAGGTCCCAGGCCAACTATTTTGTGTAGATTCATGGAATGGGTGAGATTGGAAAGGACCCAAAAAAATCATTAATTTTCCACCCCCTGCCATGGGCAGGGACACCCTTCTCTATCCCAGGGTGCTCCAAGCCCTGTCCAGCCTGGCTTGGACACTGCCAGAGATGCTCATCCAATCTAAAGAGAGACTTGTTCCATGGGGCTGATTTGTGAAGTCTGGAAGAAACAGCCAGAAAAGCAGCACTGGTAACTGGTGGTGGCAAAATGATGGGTGAATCTGGACTGGGTTCTCATTTTGTATCTTGGGTCTTTGGGTTGCCCAAGCCCAGCCTTGATTTTTTTACCTTCAAAATATTTACAGCAAAAAAAAGTCATTTCCCTGCCTTTCATAACAGCTTGCTTTTGAATTATAAAACAGGTCTTGTGGTTGGGGGGCCTTTTTGTCATTTCTTCCTTTGTTAGTGCAATGTTCCCTGATGGCAACACTGACACAGTTCATTCTGCCAAATTTCACAAGCTGGCAGTTTTACCAATGAATATGAAAACAAAAGATGTGCATTTTTTTAACTAAAATATTATTTATATGATTGGGAGCAACAAAGCCAATTGAATCACCTTTAAAATAAACTCCACTTCCACATTTCCTGCCACAGATGGGATTGCTTTTGGACTCATTTTCAGATACTGATATACCAGTGCTGGGAGTTTTATATGCAAGGGATTACCACTTTAGACATTGCTGAGGAATATTTCCCATATTTTATAAAAGAAGAATATCACGACTTTAAGCCAGGAATACAGAAACAGGGTGTTTTACTTAAAATCACATGAACAAGTAGGATTCAGAGCTGAATTCCAAGTGTCTCAGGTGTGAGACAGGGCAGCTGGTTAGAGTTAAACTCCAGATTATTTTGGCAATTTGTGTGACCTCCTCCTTCCCACAGCCCAGTGCAGCTCTCAAGCCCGGGGTGATTCTGCAGGGCTTTGTCCCAGTCTGTGCCAGGGCAGGCTGGGGAAGGTGGCCAAGAGCCTGTCACCTCCAGAGGCACAGGTGATCCTTCTGGTCCTTGTCCCAAGATTTCACTGCCACTTCCTGCAGTGCCAGGTGTGAGCTGGCTGTGGCCACCCAGAATCTGTTGCAGCAAATAAAGGCAGGTTGGGTAAAATGTCATTGCAACATGGAGCAGGAGATACAATTAATCCTTGCAAAAAAAGATCAAGTATGAATCAGCAAATGCTGTAGGGATTTAATGGATATTTCCCAACCCTCTTATATCACATGAAACAGCAGCCATTCATTTTGTTCCATATAATTCTTCTTCCATAAATAAAAGTAACAGTAGATGACAAAGGGGCTTTATTTAGACTGCCATAAATGTCTGCTGCTTCTGTTTTCATAATTTACAAAAAAAAAAAAAAAAAAAAAACCACTAAAAATCAGGGAATTATCAGCCCATGATTATACAGACCCAGTCCAATGTTTGATTTAAGCAGAAGTCTCCATTACTCTCTTCTTTCTGTCCCATCCTCATGAATGCTCTGGCTTAATTAATTAATTAAATTTAGTATTGTGTCTGCTCTTGTCCACGTGGCAATTCATTTGAGAGCTTTTTAAATCATAATCTAGTAAGATTCTGTCCTTTCAGGCAGTCTGCTAATATCAGAGAGGGAGGAAAAGTGTTATCTTACAAACCTGTGATTGCCTTAATAACTATTTCTCAAGTTTTCCCACAGCTTCTGTTTCTGAAAATATTTTATCACTTAAAAATGTATGAAAGGATTAGGTGAGTGGGGTTTTTTGCAATCCTAATGTGACACAAACAGAATCTAGTAATTTTGAGAATTTATTTCCCCTTATGCTTAGTGATGGGCAAACGAGCACATATTGATTGAAAACTTTTATTACCAAAACCAACTTACAGTTGCAAAGAGAAAGAAAAAACATTCAAAATACAAAAAGAAAGATATATTTTTCTAAATTTTCAGAATGATTCTGTCTAGTTTTAATTTTCATTTCCAGTCATATTTTCAGTGTATTTTATGGATTTTTTTCTGGCAACAAATGCCAGTCAAATACTGTCAGTCCTAGGAAAATAATTTGTATGAAGAGAAGGCACATTATTGCTGCAAGTGTTCATTTCATCATGGAATTTGATGGTCTGATACCAATTCAGTTTTTGGTGAGGAATTTTGGGAACTGTAGTCCTCATGGAGAACTTGGATGCATTGATTTGTTAGAAGCTGGGTAAGGCAGTGAGAGGCCTGGTCCCACCCCATGCCAGGTGCAGGTGTGAGGGGTAATTTCTCTATTTCTGTTTGGTGTTTCTGATTGCTTTTAGATGGTAAGTGAAGCACGGAGAACTCAGCAAGGCATGAAGTCAGGTACAATTCAATGCATCCTGGTCTATCCTGAGTCCTGCTCAGGTAAGTGTGTGCCAACAATTTTCATATTTACTAAAAGAATTTCCCTTAAAAGCTGGAATTCAAATTTTTGAAGTGCTGATAAAATATTGTGTTCAATGCACTGGGTGTTACACATAAAACATTCAAACAAGTTTCTAGAAGTGATGAGGAGCTAATGAGGAAAAACGGCTACAGCTGAAAAAAGAAAAAGTAAAATAAATTATTGCTGTGAGTAGTTCACCTGCCTCAAAGGGTAGAAACTTCCCCTGTGCAGGGAACCAGAGTGAGATCTATTCCACACTTAATTAACACTTAAGCCCACAAAATATGGCCCTGTGCTCTGCAGTGATTTTCTCTGAGGACATGAGCACAGAGAATAAGTTTCAAACTTGCAGCTCTTGCCGTTCCTCTGGCAGTCTCATACATCACTGGAACTTTCCTGCCTGCACCCAGTGGCTTCACAACTCTGCTGTGCAGTGCAAGCTGGAAATGCTCAGAGTTGTACCAGGCAGCTGATGAAAATGCAAATAATGTACAGGAGCTGAAAGGGAGTGAACAGCTAAAACATAAGGTGCCACTTGTAATCCAATCTCTGTGCTGCAGTCTGGGGCTGAGTATAATTGGTTTTTGTGTCTATGCAGTAAGCCTCAAATCAGATTGGGAATGTAGTGATCTGTGGGATGAGTAGCAAAGCAGAAAGCAGCATAAACAAGAAGAAAAACCCTGATTTTTTTTCTTGAAAATACACTGTAAATGCGACATACTCATAAATATGAGTATAATATGAGTATGTGTGTGTAGGATGAGAGAGAATGACAAATTATCAACATTTTGAAAAAGATTCTCCAAACATGGGCATTTAAATCCCTGACATTCACCCTTTATAAAAAAGGACTGATAGGTCAGTTTATACAGTTCCCAAGCATTTCTAGTCTTGAGGGATAGCTCCTAGAAAATTTGTATATCTACTGAAGTTATTTTCTTCACTGTATCACAAACAACTTTGTTTTTTCTTGATATAAAGGAATCATCATCACAGTCACATGGTGTGAACCATAATATATGGCTGACAGTCTGACCATGCCTTAAACAGAATTTTGTGTTTCAGACTGCCTTTCACCCAGGGCTGAAAGAGAATCAAACATCTCACAGGAGCTCTTTCTGATGTTGCAGTGTTTTATCCCTCTGATTTGATGATATTTATACAAATCCTTTGTCTATTGCAAACTGAAGGAATGATATGTGAGGTGGACTTTTTTTAAAAGAATGAATCACTCTGACAGGTCTAATTCAGAAGCGAAGAAATAATTTTCATTCAGTTTGGTAGAATTTCACAACAAAGAACATAATAATTTTTTTTCTTATTGACTGTTTTATAGAACAAATGGATTTCTGCATCACCACTGATTTTCACGTGTATTAGGGAGAGAACCACAATAATCCTGATGATCTTATTATTGATGCTAAAAGAGAGCTGCATAACTCCAAGTTTTCCCTGAATTCAGAAGCTGAAGCCTGAATTTGATTGCAGCTGAATCCTTCACTCTGGTACACACTGTGGACAGCACTGACTGAGCTGGGGATTGCATCCCCTGCACAGCTCTCTGCAGGCACTGAGCATCCCCGAGTCCTGATGCCAAAGAATACTCTCCTATTTTCCTTAAAGTCAGAGGAAAAATGCATTTTGAAAAAAGCTCCTGAGTCCTGCTTCCCTGTTGGTACAAGCTCTAAGCGATTCCAAACCTTGTAGTGGCTTCCTTCCCTCTGTGAGGCTGGAATGTCTTTCCAGGAAAAGCAGTGTCAGGGTCTGCGTATGGACATGGGATGCATTCCTGGAACTCTCTAGTTAGATGTAGCCTAAATAAGTTCAGCTATATCAGAAAGGGTTCTTCTGTATCCTCAGGGTAGGAATCAGAAAAACAGAAACTTCCACAGACATTGAAGAGTTTGATTTACAGCCTTGGAAGGAGCTTAGATTAATATAAAAATACAATAGACAGATATTAAGCAGAAAAATTATAAACTTATATTTCTATAGTTGTGAGTAAGAATATGCCTTAAATAAGTGAAAAACTGGACTAATAAGATAGTGAAGAATTTATAATGTAAGGGTGTAGTTATACAGAGTAACAAAGAGTTTAGAAGTGATAACAGAGGCCTATGTGTACATGAGACAGAAGCCTATTAGACAAAAGTATCCTCAGTACAGCAGAAGTAAGTAAAAGTGATAAGTTAGAAAAACAAAATACACCTTGTGACAATTATCTATTAGACTACAGAAAGTTATATATTATCTTGTAACAAAGAACTTGTAACTGCTTTAAGCTATGGCCGACTGCTTGCTCCTCTAAAATCTCACAGCCTCTCAAACAAATATTTATCTGAGCAATAAATCGTTCTTAACCCAATGATAGTCCCATCCCTTCATTATTAGCAGTGATAATGATACTCAGGGGACCAGAGCAGGACAGTTTTGCTCTCTCACAGTAAAACAGAGCACAGTCCTAAGTGTAAATAAAGAAGGGCATTAGAACCTGAGCCACAGCAGGTGAAGATTAGAAATAAAATTTCTAGTCCCTTCCAAAATTAATCCCTCTTGACAGTTAAGGAAAAAGGACTTTCAGATCTTGCTTTGTAAAAAAATATGTGTTAAGCTTAAAGCAGATCTATGGGACTATAAATAACTTGAATTTTTGAGTAGGAATTGTCATTGTAATACATGGATCAATAAAGAGGATTTATATAGTCCCCAAGCAGATACTTCAGAACAATGGTCCATTCCTCATTACCCTTTACTCTGAGCATGTCTCATTTTATGTGCTATCCTCTCAAAAAATATTCCTGACTGATGCCTGTGTGCTTTGCTGATGATGTTCCTGTGGAATGTGTTGCATGCCAAACCTTCACGTGGCCAGAAACAAAATAATTCACTCTCCTGCCAAGTCTCCTCTCCCATCTCTACTCTGGTTTCTGACAAGAAGGCAGATGTACTTTCCTGAGCTAAATACCATTTAGTCAGTTATCTTTTTACTTATCACCCCCTTGGTACTGAGATGAACTGTGTGTTCATCAGGTGTTTTGTGTTATGTTTGAGTCCTGGGTGATAAATGATTTTTAAAAATACACCAATCATTTAAATGAAAATGTTATGTGCCAAAATAGTGTCCCTTTCAGGAACTGGGACTGTGTGAACAGATAACTGTGCAAGGAGAGCAGAAGATAAACTTGGTTTAAATGATAAAGTCTCTGGAAGAAAAAAAAATTAAAATGTGACATTCAGGCTGGATAAATTCTGAAGTCCATCTCAGCAGTAAAGAAAGAATAAGGACAATTTGCTCTTGTATTGCCTGAGATAAGTGAATGGTAGGAGGGAAGGGGAAAAGGAGCAAATGATACTGGATTGGTGAGACAAAATAATGGAGGGTAAAAAATCACTGCTATTCACAAGAGGTTCCTCAAGCACTAATCTGGTTATTTACCTCCCTACTGAAGCAGAGAAAGAGCACATTAATAGTTTAATTAATAGCCAGGCTTTAGAGGCTCCAGCATTGCAAGGCCCTGTAACAATTTTTTCCTGGAGATTTGTTCCATCAAGAGTCAAAGTGAATTGAAGGGGAGCAATACTCTTCGCCCTGATGTACATTTTTATAAGTTTCCATTGAGTAGTAGCTGGATGCATCTTCTTTTTTTTAGTTACCTGCACAACACCTCAGAGCTGTAACAAAGTGCTGTTTGACACCTTGCACAAATTAAATACCTGAAACTGAGACACTGAAGGAGCTGGACAGGGCTCCACAGAAAGTGTAATAAAGCAGGAACCTTAACCAAAAACCTGTGCATGTCCTGTAAGACCAGGAGAGATTTCTTCCCTATTTGTGTTAAAGCAGACAAGAGCTGGAACAATCCAACAGAACAGAGAAAGTGTAACAGAAAATAGCAGATTTTGTGTTTCTGTTGTTTGATTACTATTTCTGTGTTATCAGAGTTGGGATGTTGTTCAGCTGAAGTGCACAAGAACCTCTCACTGAGTCTTACCAGTGTGACCAACTAATAATTAATGATTTCTCAATATTCAGATAAGTGAGCTGCCTCTTTCCTTAGGAATATTTTAAATTAACCAGTCTGGAATTTCTCAGTTCAAAATCTGGATATTTTTGGGTCTGCAAATTAGTCTGCATGTCCCTGCACTCCTTAGAGGTTCCTCTGAGTGCAAAGGAAGGACTGTGTGGGAAAGGTATTTCTGAGTAGTCCAAATGGGGATGGTAGTCTCAAGAGATGAAAAAATTACTCTGGTTTGCTTTTTGTACCAAAGGGATGCTCTGGATAATCAGTTAAAAAGCCTTTGAAATGAACCTTCAAAAACTTTAGACTCATCCCTCCCTCATAAAAGGCCTTTTTCCATCACATCAGTGAGATGAAATGAAGATAAAGGTTGCTCTGTTTAAAATTATTTCCTTCTGACATTAGTTTGAATTTGGCTTTTTTTCCACTCTCCAGCAATCTCAGTGGAGATCATGTGGCACGAGCTGGTGTTCCTGTGCTCAGAAATTTTACATTTCAATGGTATGTTTGTATTCCTAGATCTAAGCAGATAAGTAGTGATTTGAGCATGCCCTGAATCTGGAATGTGCTGTCCTGGAGTTAGGGAATAAATGTGCTCATCACAGGTTTGTTGTTGGTATTCCAGAGGGAGTTGTGGCTGGAGGAGAGGATTCTGGATGTCAGTGCTGCTGAGCTGAGCCCTGCCCTGTGCTCAGTGGGAGTGCAGTGAATCCCTGGGTGGGGGGCACCTGCTGGGAGCCCACTCTGGAGTCCATTGGCACTCCTGGCAAGGCCCTGCTGGTCTGGAGGGGCTGCTCTAGCGTGGGGAGGTCTTGGGCAAATGGCCTGATTGTCTGTGCTCAGCTGGGCTGGGAGGAGAAAACACAGGGGGTCTTGGGAAAAGTGGAGGGTGCGTCTTGTGGGAGGAAGTAACACATTCTGGGTGATACTGGGAGAAAGCTTGCAGGTTTCTCACTCAAATTCTTGATACCCAGTATGGTCTGTAACCCAGTAACAAGTCTGCTACTCCTCCTTTTCACTACAAATGATGCCTTAAGTTTTAGCTTTTATATTTTTCAGGTTCTGTACTGTTTTAGTGTGCGGGTCTGGGCTTCATATTAGGGGATGGTGAGCTCTCTTCACAAAGTAGGCAGACAAAACAATTCCTTCTCTAGCTGGGGACCAAGGACATGATCCAAATCTCAGGCCAAGAGCATAAACAACGTGGGCTGAGGAGAGAAAAACAAGAAGGGTGGGACTTCATGGGCTAAAGCTGGAATTGGACAATTAACTCCAATATGCAGATGGGCCAGAACTGATCAAAGCGAGAGACCTTGTGAGCGGTCGTCCATTCTGTGACCCTTTTGGCTCACCTTGGCTGTAGCCCTGGCTGGGCTCTTGTGCTGCCCAAGGTGGATCCAGTGAGGCCTTTTAGCAAATCCCTCCTTTATTCTGTAACTCTGTCCAGCCTCTGTTCTAGGGCAGCCTTCTCAAGGCATCACAATGTGTGTGACAATGCTGAGGGTCATCAGGTGTGTCCCTCCTACCTCCCCCCTCAACACACCCCCTCTCCCTTGGGATTGTCTCTGATAGGATGAATTGTCCTAAGATAAGAACACATGTGGGAATTGCAGGAGGAACTCTCTGATTGCTCAAATAATGAATATATTCCAGAGATGGGGAGCTGTGCTAATTGACTTTGGTGCACAGCAGCTTGCAAAAGGGTATAAAATGTTAGTGGAGGTTGGGCCAACTCGACAAACTGGTGTCCCAAGGTTGCAGGCAGATTCTGGGCGGATCCCCTCCTTGGCAGGGACCCCTGCAGGTTATGTCCAGGTCCAGCCTGACCACAGGGGACAATCCCTTTGGGTTGGGTGAGTAAAGGCTCTCAGATTGTCACACAGGGAGGTAAAACCCCAAAGCAACTCCACGGGGGCTCTGTGCCTGTGCATTCTGCCAACTTCTTCATTCCCACCCAAACCCACTTCTGGTACCACCCTCTAGACCTGCTTCTATTAGAGACTGCACTGGCCATATTTCTTCACTGTATCAGCAATAAGTCTGATCATAATCCTCCACACAAGCAGTGCTGGATTTCTCATCCTGAGTGAGAGCCTTCTCTCCACTGCTCTGCTCCAGTGTGCCAGCTGTGACCCAAATAAACAGGGGGGCTTTCTGGACAATGAGATTTTTTCCCAACAGTCATGATCCAGAAGGCTTTAGGTAACAATACTCCATCCATCCCGATTCCCAACCGTTTCCTCCACCAGTGGGAATCTGCAGTCATTTCAGTGGGGTCATCCAGAGCCAGTGAAAGGAGCTGTCACTGGGTTTGCCTAACATCCTGCTCCTGCATTTCCACTGGACACTGACCCTGGTAATGTCTGTGCAGCAACCCCCATTAGCAATTCTGCTTTCATCTTGTTTGCTATTTTATTTGTCCTGGATGATAAAAGGTCCTAGCTATTTTTTCCTTCAGTTTTAGGGAAAAGCAGTAGGCCTGAGGAGAATGCAAATGAGTTCTGCTTTGCTTTTTGTGTTGATTATGGATAAAAGGATGAGATAATAGTAGTTCCATAAAAGATCAACATTCTTTAAAGGTATGACAGATTATGCATTCTTTGTTATCTAAATATTTCCTTCTCTGCATTCTCTGTGTTTTGAAAATAGCAAAAGTTATCAATCACCTGGAACTGTGTGATGTTTCCATGGCAGTTTAACAATTAGGTCTATTCACCAGGGGCCCCGATTAGTCCAATAAAATCCTTTGTGCAATTTTTTCAGACAGGATGTTACCCTGTGTTGCCAGCCTAAGAATAAAATAAAATTATTCTGGCCACAGGCACTTATTTTCTCATTGATACACAACACTTGAGCCTTAAATGCCTTTATTGTGTTCTTCTAGGCTTCTCAGGACAAGAGCCCATGGCCAGGAGAAGAGCCCTGTGAACAGTTTGCTGCATTTTGCCCGGCTCAGCTGCACATCAACATCTAAGACTGCCGTTTCTCCTGAGCTCTTGTAAGCCGAATTTAGAAGGGGAGTGATTAAATAATCTCAATTTATTAGATGGGTTCTTCTACCCACCGTCAGTGCGCTCCCAAATCTGCCACGTGATCCCCACCTTCATGTGGCCTTGACTTACAGGAGGAAGCCCCATCCCCACAGTTGTGATGTGAGGGAGGTTTCTGTCACCCTTCTGTTGATGTTCTCCTGTCCATCCGGGTGATATTGCTGAGCTCTGACATTTCTGTGGTAAGGGGCTGGTACAATTGATATGGGAAAAATTTCAGATTCACATTGGACAGCATAATAAATACAGTAAGGAAAATATTGTAAGTAATATAATTTTATGTGGGGCTGAGTGTTTGAAACTTTACAATTAAATTTTTCTTTGGGGATATTTTAAATCAAAAAACTGATGTTTACTTTGATTTCTTTGAAAAATTCTCCATTCCGTTACACTGAAAAATAATGGTGTCTATAGTGGATTAAGTACATTTGCCTCATTATTTCTTGACATCTTCCCCACAGTAGAAATTGGTGTGGTTTAGTTCTGTGTTAAGATGGTACAAGTCTGTGCTGTAGACTAAAAGCACATGAATCTTATGGGAGGGTTCATCCAGGTGATGCTATAGTATAAATGCCCTGGTATGCACTGGATACCATACCCTGCAATATTAGGTTAATGTTTGCAGAGTGGCAGAGCTGGCTTTTATTGAAAAACAGACAAAAATGAGATAGAGGGGCTTAAGAATGGGACATCAATCGAATGACTCATTCTTGTTGATGCTTTTTGTCTGTCAGTGCAGGATTCCAAAATAAAAAGAAACTTTAAAGGATTTGACTATTTCATTATTATTTTGTTAAATAATAACACAGAAGGGTATGGCACAGAACTCAATATCCAGCATAAGCAGAACAGACAACTGGGAATACAAGCATCAGAAAGTCACCTTAGGACACACATCTGGTCTCAAAACTCTTGTCATCCTTACTTTTTTTTTATGCTCAAGCAGGCAGCTTTTGGGTTTTCTTCCTGTCAATTAATATGACCTCTCCACTTCTCTAAAATACAGGGAAACCTGATGGAGTGTGAAGTTCTCATAAACAACTAGTCTGTGACTATACTCCAAGATAATCAATGCCAAGTAGATTCAAAATATGGTCATCCTCAGGGGGAACAGATGCTCAACCTACATCAAGAGACCTTGAATTCCTGAATACCCTGTTGAATCCTTAGAGATGGAAATGGGACATGCAGAGCACAGAGCTCTAATTAAGGTCTGTATATGCATAAATATAAAGATGAGGTATCTACCTACATGCAGCCTATAATTTCCTTCAGATTGACTGGTGAGTATCAGTGCTAATTTAAGTCTTTCTGAGAGTGTATGTTGTGTTTTCTGTGAACTGAACAGCAGAGGCTGACCTTTGAAAGTACCTTGAATTTTCAAATGTGTTCCCAGGAGCTGGAGCAGTGCCCAAAGTTATCTGGTGTAAAATCAGTAGACTTTGACAAGTGGACCATGATTTTGAACTTCATATGTAACCAATATTTTGATAAGAATAATCACAGCTACAAATGTTATGTCTTGTGGAGACGTTTTCCCTAGTAGCTATCAGGGGTTTACAAAGGCACTAAGGTATCTGTCAATATATTTGATGTATCTGAAGTATTCTTACAGATGTGTCCATGGATTTCTTGATCAGATAGCTGGTTATGTCATCACCATGATTATCCCAAATGAATGTGCTGAAAATCATAATGCATTGCACAGTTCATTTACATTATTTAGTCTTACTGGATTAACTCAGATCAGTAATGCTTGTTACCTCCTGTATTGGTTAAATATTTCTCTTTTGGGTATACTGTTCAACATCAGCCAAGTATTACACGATTCAGGATGGACATTGGCACAAAAGCCCCAAATAATCTCTACACAGGGAAGAATGCTGGATTAATTTGGAGGCTTTTTGCATGACTGCAGAAGAAAGAAAGAAACATGAGGGTAGGTACTGTGGTAGGTACTGAGAAAGTAGAAGGTGGTAGAAAGCATAATGTGTCACAGCAGCCTTGTACTTAATTTTGTGCTATTTTCAGACTACTGAGCACATAGATTTTGAAAATTAAATATTTTTACTGTGTTGACCATTTTAAAGTCAGGACTGTTGTCCATACAATTTTGTCCTGTAGTGCACTAAGCTGCCTGAGATTCTTCTAGCAGCTCAATATTAAAAATGCAGGCAGCAGCAAAAAAATTCCTAATATAACACAAGCAAAACCTCTGTAAAACCTCCTTACCCCAATCACCTCACCTTGAGATGAGTTTTGGAATTGAACTTGATTTTAATGAACTGAAAAATTGAATGTTCACGTTCAGACCATGCTCACCTTTGATATTGTAGTTGCTCACCAGATATTTTTCAGTGTATTCATCTCTCCCCACAGTCCATTGGAGAGTTCCATATCCATCAGCTGACTGCCTTGGTAGCAGCTCAGCCCAAGCTAACAATGTTTATCTCAAACACAAAACAATGGCAGAGTTCTTCCAGTAATGCAGATTTTTATTTTTTTTTTTTAATGTCTTGTCATGTTATGCTCGAGTGTCAGTTTTCAGTTAGATGAAATGAAAATTATATCCTTAAGCAAACAATGGGGGATTCTGCCAGTGTGACCTTTAGGGTCAATCATCTCATTAGCAGTCAGCTTTTACAACTGCATGTTATTTATAAGAGAGGGATTTACAAGCTGTTGCTAAATAACAAATTAAATTGTCCATGAGCCATCGTCATCTGATAGAGAAATTCCCCGTGGGTAATAGGCTGCTGCTCTCTCAATGGGAAGTTTTGGAAAAATTTAATACAATTTATTTTTTGCCAGCATAACCTTTATAGGGAACAGTCCCTTTTTTATGATGACGGGAAACTGTGCCACCAGTGCAAACAGCTCCAGATGCAGAGTGAAATTCAACAGTCACAAACCACAAGCCTCATTTTAATGAATGCTCACAGGCATCTCTCTCATCTGCTAATTGTTTTCAATCAAATTTAAAATACCACAAATAGAGAGCAGCTCAGTAGTGCATTTACAGTCTCCATTAACTAACATTTTTTATTAAATATATTTTAAAAGCAATGATCTGAGAAGATAACTTTAGGAAGGGCTTGCATCTCTGCATTTTGAAAATACTACTATTGTTTTGAGTAAGCTGTCAGTTGGAGCATGATGTGATATAATAAAGAGATATGTTGTGACATCATACATTCAATGTTCTTGAAGATCAGGAAGGGCAGATTTCTGGTGTGTCTGATGGTGGTGCTTTACACTGACACATTTTTCTGTACAAAGACTTTAGTTACTCTCACAGGGACCCTCCATTTTGCATGTTTTGCTGTTTCTGCCTTAATCTTTCAGGTATGTCAGTCCTAAATATTAGTCTTCTAATACAAAGTCTGTTAATTGCTCTGTTTGCAATCAAATTTCTGAACTTTCAGAAGTCTTAAGTTCTTGTATTGTTGTGTGTTTGAACTTGCTTCACTTTTGTGCATTCTTTTTTAATATTATCCTTTAAAAAACTAAAACAAAAAAAGCATCGTCTGGTCCTAATCTATCATTTTCCCTTGTTTCCAGACTTCATTTTTGATGGAGAAACACTGGTATCAAGACAAGTCCAAAGAAAAGCTTCTTCTCTAAGTCACTGTGCTTGTCCTGACCTCTCTTTAGGCTGCACCTGGATAGGCAGAGAAGTGGAGAACTGCATCCGGGACTTCTGAGTTCCTCCCAGGCCACTGGTTCTGGAAAGAAACAGAAAGAAACAGAGTACAGTCAGGTACTTAAAAACAATACAACCTCCCCCCCAGCTTTCCTACACTTTATTATTTAGTGTATTAGAATTTGGCAGGTGGGCTAGGGGAGACTCATCCCTGATGCTGTAAATCAAAGCAAAACGATGCTCACTTTGCATAAGAACTAAATGCAATTTGTGAGATCTGCCTTAATCTGTGCCACAGTCCAGTCAAGTCAGCCAGTCCTTGATAATTCACTTCCTCTATGACCTGAATCAATGTCAGACTAACTTCCCAAATATAATCAAAGCCAATGATTTTTTGAGAAGTCTGGTGACTCTGTAACAGATAACACCATCCCCAGCAGGCCTGCATGCTGGCATTCTGCTTAAATTCATGGTAAACATAGAAAAAATGCCCTGCAGGACATACAACATCACATAAAACTATTCTAATTTCTTACACAGCAGGAATGTAAACCTAGTTACTTGCAGAGAGAACTTTAGTCAGGATAGTGGCTCTAAAAAGGTCATGACTTTTTTCAAAGTTTCCATGAAAAGATGAATCTGAGTTTAGACTGGTGAGAAGCCTAAGAGAATATGGAATTTTCACCTCTAGAAGGGCATGGTCTGTGCCTACCTTCTGATATATTTATCATGGACTAGAAAATTGAACAAATTACCATGTTCCAAGCTGTGGCTGCCCCTGGATCCCTGGGAGTGTACAAGGCCATGTGGGACAGGGCTTGGAGCACCCTGGGACAGTGGAAGGTGTCCCTGCCCATGGCAGGGGGTGGCACTGTGTGAGTTTTAAGGTTTTTTCCAAACTGGGCCATTCTGTGATTCAATGTTTCTGTGATCAATTCGGAAGAGCTCTCAAACAGATTCAATTAAACAAACTGTTACTCAGCCAAAACTCACTATTAGATTTAGATTGGGTTTTTTTCCCCTCACATGTCTAAAGAAGAACATTGTCTAAAACTCACAGTTGGAGTTCATGTTAAAGAAGGAATGATATTTAAGGACAGCTGAGAGCTTTTGGAAAACAATTCAGCAGAAAAGAGCAAAATAATAATGATTACTTTAAACATATGCAAATGTTTTAGGAGTTAGGTATTCCACATTCTCCAGTGACAGTATTGTGTACTCCATGCTCAGCTCCAGAATCTGCACCTCAATGAAAGACTTCTGCCAGATCCTGGGTATCATCTACTGACATCATTCTGTCCCACGTGCTTAATTCAAGTCCCTCACAATCCCTCGAGTGGCTTCTGGTTTTTATTTCTGCTCCCCTGCCCAGGCAATGGCACGGCGAGCTGGGGTGTTTTGTTACGTGCGTCAGCAGCAGAATTGCAGCTGGGTTGCACTTGAGAACTTTTATTAGAAAGATGATGTATGAAGCAGAAGGAACACAGCTTGACTTTCAGAGCCCAGACTGAGGCTGTTGCTCGAGCAGTTGGAGGAGTTTTTGACATGCAAATTTTGCATGGTTTTGGTACAAAGGCAAATGCTGGATGATAAAATCCGTGTCCCAGCATACACAATTTACAGTGTGCAGTCTGAGCCACACTTTGATAGGTGCACCAGGGCAAGGAGCCACACAGGGACTGTGACAGGGACATCAGTGTCTACAAACAGCTGAGCTGCAGCAATCCCTGTTGTGGCATTGACAGTGGCTGAACAGGGTGTAATAAGGAGCAATAGTGTGAAATGACCACATAAAAGAAAACACTTAAATCACACATTAAGGAAAAAGAATCTTTAACAATGTTAAAATTACACAGCGGAAGTAGCTATTTTTAGAGATATTTGAAACATCACTCTGTGCTGCTCCAAAGTGTGATTTCACTTGACAAGGAGTTATGAAAGTTGAAGCTTCTTTACCCATTGTGTCTGTTTAGCAACATTCACTGATTTTTAATGACAACAACTTGGTTTTATACCATGCAGTTCTTGTTGTGGGCAAGTAACAGAGGGAGAGAAAAAGATGAAGTTTGCTGGGCTTTGGTTAAAATTGGGAAAATTGGTGTTCTTTAGGGTAAGTTGACAGTGTCTTTTGGATTCCTGAAATAATATTGATATTTTAAGACTAATTTTGTAGTAATAGCAGCAGACACATCACATGAAGTAAAGTGCAAAATTCAGCCATATGGCTGCTCTAAGCAGAAGCAAAACTTTAAAGCTGTGCAGTAGAGAGTTACTGAGAGTTGGTGTAAGAGGGTGCAAAAAACCAAGGGGTCTTTTTTTTGAGAAAAAACATTTTTAATTAAACTGCTGTTAGTATTACAGAGCCTCTGTTTGTAATCCAGCATGGTAGTAGCCTTTTGGTCTTGGTCTCATTTTGCCAGTCACAATGAAAAATGGAAAAAAGTCCAAGGTTTGGAGTAGTATGGACATGCTGAAATCGGCACCAGATCCTTTCTATAAGAAACAATGACATTTGCATTCAGAGTTCCTTTTGTGTGATGAACTGTGATAACAGGTTTTTTATTATGAGCAGTCAATACTTGACACGCACAAACCACAAGAAAGCCATTTTTTATATATCTATTTATATACATATACATATATGGTATGGTATAGCATTTAAAGTTGCAGTATATTGTGTTTAGCTTAGTTTAAGATAGATCAATAACACCTGCTGAATTTCTTAGTTTCCAAGGCACTTACTGGCATTGTGGCTAAGAAAATGAGTTCCCAATCACAATGCATATTCTTTTTTATCACTAAAGATAATTCCAGTTAAAGCAGCTTATGCACACTTTGAGAAATAGAATGTTAAAAGCATTTAAAGAGGATTCAAGGACAAAATTACTGAAATTCTGAAATCATGCTTAAAGGCCAAATTATCTACTATATATTAAACTTTTCAAGGTGTTTTAACTTTTCTCTTAGGTGATCATTTCACATTTGTTAATTAGTCCTGGGGATGAACTCCCATGTCTTGCCACTTGTAACTCACAAATCCATGTATGGATCCATTGCTGTTTCACCTTACTGGGTCTTTCCTGAGTATGTTTGTCCCTCAAGAAAGGGGAACCGGCTGCCAGTCTGCCAAACCCTGTGTCCTGGGTTGTCAGATAAGTGTGCATTCTATCACCATCCATTAGAGCTGGGGCAGTTCTCTGCTGTACATTGGACAGTTTTCTTTATCTCTCCCACAGCCAATCCTCCCTCCAGGAGATCTCTTCTGTTCATGGCCAGTGAGTGTCCCTGCATGGCTGAGAAAATTCCATCATCCCATGGGGAGATGCTGTGCCCAGGGGAGGAGCCAAGCATTCCTACCTGGATACAATCTGACCTCTTGGGACACCACAGCAGCCTTTGCCCACTGCATTCCCAGAGGAGCAGCTTTCTGCCCCACTGCATTCCCAGAGGAAGCCCAGGCCCATCTCCAGCACCCCTGGAGCTTCAGAGGAAAACTCCAGCCTTGTCCAGGATCCTGCTCCAGCAGAAGCACAGCTGGCACTGCAGGAGGGCTGAGCCACCATGGAATGGCACTGCTGCCACCACCCTGACACACAGGCTGCCAGGGCTTGTTCTGACTATGGCAGTGTTTTTTTTTTGTTTTTTTGTTTGTACTATTGCATTTGTATTTTTAAATTTCCTAGTAAAGAACTGTTATTCCTACTCCGATATTTTTGCCTGAGAGCCTCTTAATTTCAAAATTATAATAATTTGGAGGGAGGGGGTTTACATTTTCCATGTCAAGGGAGGCTTCTGCCTTCCTTAGCAGACACCTGGCTTTGCAAACCAAGACACACTGCCTGCATGCAGAAAGTCTGACCGATGTTGGTTTGGGGTTTTTTCCCATTACAAGCATTATTCCCAGTAATAATGAGTCTGTTTGCTGAATTAAACTGACAATGGCACCCCTTGTGCAGTCTGGAGCTCTCTATAAGTGTTTGGAACCCACCAAAATATTTCCATCATGTACTGGCAGCAGCAGCCCTCACTTAACTCCAGACCATTTTGGCAATAGGAATAAACTTTTGTCACTAATTAGACAGGACTGGGTCCATCTCTAGATGAGATGTGTTGAGGAGGAAGGTGCCATTCCATCCTGTCACTTTGCAGAGCAGGGCAGTGCTGGAAATAAGAGCTGACAGAACACTGCTCTCCCTGGTGTCTGGGCGCAGCACTCGATGCATCGCTGTGGAACAGCACCATTTGTTTGCAGTGCTGCAGCCAGCTCCCAGGCCAGCTGGCTCCTTTCCAAGGCATTTTGAATTACTTCTGGAAGATTGTGTAAGACATTCTGTCCAATGGTTTATTACTACAGAGATCTTGAGCCAGACCATCCTTTCAGAAACTTCATTTTTCCCTGTATTTTTTTGTATTTCAGTAAGGGCATCAGTCCTGAAGCCAATTTGCAAAACCTTCAGAGGAGCTCTTCTAAGAGGAAGAGAAAATCCTCCTTGGGCAGGCAGGGACTGTAGGATCCCCATCTCTTGTCGCGTTTGTTGTCTTCTTTCTTACACCTTCTAGAAATATTTCTTTACTCATTTGATAATGATTTGTCTTATGGTACTGTAAAAACGAATAAAATAAATGAGAACACTGAAATTCATTGTGGTGAACTTGATTTCTTTTAAACCTGCCCAGCTCCTAGGTGGCACTGAGAGCTGTGTGTAGCCTTTTGGGGTTCAGACCTCAATTCCATTCCTTTGCCTGAACTCTTTGCCAAGACTTTTCTCCTCTTTCCTCAGTCTTCTCTTCCCCAAAATATGAATAATGAAAATGACCTTTGTAAATCACTTTATCACTCTGCTAAAAAGCATAAGTTGAAATGATTTTATTTTCTTTTTTGCTAGGCTTAAAAAAAAAAAAAAAAAAAAAAAAAAAAAAAAAGAGCCCAGAAATTAGTACTGAAGCATAAGGGGAGGGTGGGAGGACTGTGACATTTTAAAGCATTCTTCCCATGCAAGATGCACTAAACAAGATTGTCCTTTTGGGGTTAGTCTGATTGCTGCGGTTCCTTCATATTAATTAAAAGAAAGGAGTGTTGTTTCTCTCCTAGCAATGTCTCATCTTTCCTTTTTTTTTTTCTGTAAAAATAGCAGAACAGAACCTGGATCTGTTTGGTATTGAGCAAGTTCTGGTGTTGGAGGTTTTTTTTCAGTGCTTTGGTGGGTCATTGTTCAGAAAGATGCCAATGTTTTCTTGCATTGCTGAGAAAAAGAAATAACAGACTGGATAATTTTTAGCTTTCTATTTTTTCTAAAAATGTAATGTCATAACTCTTCCATTTCCATGTTTTCTACTTCCTGTTATGTCTAAAAGAATGAGTCAGAGAAATGGAAACAGAGCTGCTGTAAATAATTTAAAAGTGGTCTGAGAATAGCTAACCATTACTTCTGGTGATGCTGCTTGTGATGGTTACACAATGATAAGATTATCAAAAGGACTGTGGGAGACAGAAAAATGGAAAGGATGCATTAAGTCATGTAGTCATTTTTGCTACTGTGGAATTATACCTTACATTACTTTTACTAATGGCTTGTCTGGCTAACTTTAAAAAGTTTGAGAAAATGGATTTCCAGTATTTCTTTAACATTATTCCTATACCTCTTGCTTGCATGACAAGACTTTTTTCTTATTATTATTTCATCCTATTATTATCTTAGAGCTGGTTTGTTCTGCTAAAAACTCTCCAGGTTAAAACAGTGATTGCTTCATAGAAGTGATGAAAAAAATCAGATTTGTTGTGTAACAAAAAAATCACAACACATTTTCATTAAAATGACAGCATTTCATAAAAGTGAGTGAACTGACTGAATAAATGTCTTTACTACTTTTCTTTCTCACCTTTTCTGCTTTGGCTTCATCCTTCCCACCACTGAGAGTAAAGTAGGATCCATAGCCCAGAAACTGGAACTGTTGTTCAGCGAAACAATTTCTGTTTTTCTATGAAAGTAGAATGTCACCATATTTGTCCCAAATACTGTCTAAATAGTGAAAAGATAAGATAGTTTTTAATTTTTTTTTTGTTGTTATTAACCCTCAACAGCTTGTGTAACCTCAATTCAGTAAAAGTTTGATACTGAGCCTGAGGATGGGATAGAATTTACTTCTTCTTACTTGTTTTAGAAGGCTAACATCATAAAATGCAATTAAAAATGAATTTTTTCTAATTTGGTAATCGATTTCACAGTTTCTTTTCAGACTTTGGCTTTGCCATAAACCCCCAAATGCTGAGGAACTGTAAAGATCAGGTTTTACCAGGATGGGAGGATAAGACTTTCCAGACTGAAATTTCAGAAAAGAGCAACCACCTCAAAACTAAGCTTTCCTGTTTGCTTTTCTCCTGTTAACACTGTTTTCATAAGAGATTTTAATCCTTAACTCTGACAGAGAAAATGTCTGGAATTAGAGATATAAATGGCTTAGGGATACCGATAAGCATTGGGAAATTTTTCCTTCTGTGTTGCCTGCCAAAAGAGAACACTGGATATTTCCCATTTGGCTTCCCTTTAATTAGCTGATTTCATTGTAACTACACAATTACCTATCTATTAGTACTTCTTAAGCCCTGCTAATTTTCAGGAAAAGTCTACCTGTGAAATGGAGCCCCTTTTTCTGGTCCTACACTGAGCTCTCTTCTCTGGCTCTGAACTGCTCCACTGCAGGGACACGAGCAGGAGGTGACTTGCCAGGGTGACCCCCAGAGCTGTGTGTTTGCCCAGTGACACAAACAGTGACACAAATAGTGACACAAATGTGGTGTCCTGGCTGGCTGAAGGCTGACCCAGCTGGGAGCAGCTCAGGGCATGGAGGAACAGCCAAGACATTTCCTCACCCCTGAGCCACCTCTGCCTGATCAACCCCAGGAACATCTCCTGCACCAGTACATGGGACAAAAACCATTCCTTTCACTTGAGGTTTGAAATTCCTCAGCTTTCATCAGTTCCATGTTTCCACCCAATGCTGTACTGATCTTTTATCACCACTCTTGCTGTTCCAATGGCAAAAGCAGCTGGGCAGCCTTCCTTCCTTCACAGCCTATTGAGCCTGTGTCTAATGGGCAAATATAAACTGGGACTGATGCTTGGAAATCCCTTTAAGTTTCACTTAGAGGTTGAGTAGTTACAATCCCCTGAAGTGGCCTGTAATTTAACCCTAACAGCTGCTGATTTTCAGCTGACTTCTCTCTTTATCCCCCTCTGGACTATTTTTTTCTCATGGATTCAAATAAAAGCTTTAAATCTTGGACAGAATTGGCCATTTGTTGTTGCTGCTGGATCTTTCAGCAGGATGGAATCTACCTCAGGGAAAGACATAGTCACCTCTCACTAAAGTTTTCTGACATTGTTCTCTACAAGAAACTACTTCTATTTGGGTTTGACTTCAGCAAGTTTCAATTATAAAAGTTAACATGTTTCCAGCTTGGATGTTTTTCTGCTTTTGGGGTTGAGAGTGGCAGACAAGACAGGACAGTTGTTTATGAAGCAGCTACCAAAGTGGGTCTTGGTTTTGCCTGTGTTGAGGGACAAAAGGCAATTTTTCCTTTGCAAGTATTGTGTTTTTTGCATGTGGACTGGATATTTTTCTCCTTTCTTGGTTAGGAGATGCCATTGGAATATTAATATATGTGTGACTTTTTTCTAAATTAAAATTTCTGATAAATACCTTAGGGTCTAAACAGGCTTTTACACATTGAGATGTTCTGCCTAGATGATAATTCTGTTAAATTTCCATGTTTGATTCTACCAAGCACATAGCTTTTCATCCTCATTTGAGATTTGAGGGGTCAAAGTTTTACCCCTTCCAATGCTTCATTTTCAGTGCTGTGCTGTCAGCTTAATTTAACGCGAAGTAAACTGATGAAACCATAGATTGAGGGGTCACAGAAAAAAAAAAAAAAATCAATATCTTCAATATTCAAGTAGGTTTTCATAACTCCCTACAGCCTCTGCTTTCTACTCCTTTCTGCTCCCTCTGTGCTTCCAAAGGATAACAGATTGTTTCTTACTTTAGGTAGTGTTACAGATGGCAGTTTAAGGAATTTGGCCAAAACTGACCCCCTTGGAGTTCAGGTTTTGTCCAGCAGTGGAGGAAAAGGGTCCTTGACTACACCTACAGGCAGCCTCTCAGCTTTTTGGGGATGTTTAAGTAATCACCAAGTGGTGGAACCAAGACTTTTGCCTCTTGTTAGTGAACAATTACAGAGCAGTTACACTGTTAATGCACATTGAGTCTGTGTTTTTATTTTAAAACACTTACAAATGTAATCTGAAATACTTGTGTTTTAGCTGGAGCGAGTAGGGAGGAATATATAGTTGTTTCATATCCATGGCAACTCCTATTTTTTTATTACTCATTAAAAAGAAAATTTGCAATTCTTTAAGCTCTTGTAAAAAAAATGTTTGAAACAAAGACTCTTTGTTTTGTATTAAAAAAATATTCTGCTTCTTAAAACATTGAAGTAGTTCTTTCTTTTTAAAATAAAGAGAAAAATTATTATGGAAGATGAAATACTTTAAAGCAGTATCTTTCTCGTTTCAGTTCAACAGCATTAAATATTTCAATGCTGTGTAACTCCCAGTATATTTATTTTTTATGCTGGGGAAGTGAGGCCTATCCCTTTTTAGGGAATCAGTTGTGAACTTTGGTTTGCTTCCAACTGCTGATAAAATCCTACTTTTTCTATTTTTTAAATTATTTTTTCCCTCTGAGATACATGTCCCAGATATTAACTGCTCTGTATATACCTTTTTCACATTTAAGAGGTGAAACTATTATAGTGCTTCAGCCCTAGCATGCATTTTATGGAAGGAAAGGAACGCTTCATCTTTTGGGTTTGTTTTCTTTTGTTTGGTTGGGTTTTGGTTTAGTTTTGGTTTTTTTGGGGGGAGGGTAGGGGGTTGAAAAGAGAGGAATTACTATATATTAGAAAAATAAATCAAACCCTGTTATAGTCAAGCACTAAAATGAGATTCTTTTTCATGTAGGCTCAAGTACACAAAATATGGAATTAATCATAGCAATGCTCTTTGAATAAGATTGGATTTTCATCAAATTTAGAACGAGCAGGAGATGGAAGGGACAGAGTTAGTTGTAGTCTCCATTATTACCATATTGCAGGGGTGTGCATGGACTGGGAATAACCTGGGTTTAAGGTCTGCAGCAGTGCCCTCAGGGCACCTCCAAGCTGCCTTTCCTGGTGACCAGTCTCCAGGCTGGGCACAGAGGTTTAATTTCCATCAGCCTTGCCATGTTTTCCATGAAGAGTGATTCCAAAACATTGCTCAGGCCCTGTTCCACCTGTGGGAAAAGTGACTGATCCCACCCTGGGAGCTGCTGAAGGAATGATGCTCCAAAGAGTGGCATTTGCTGTGCTACACTGTCCTTTTTGTCTGCAGGGAAGGGATAGGTGTGGGGTCAAAGAGATGATGCAGAATGGGTGCTTTGAGAAAAGAAAATACAGATTTCTTCTGTTTAATGGATTCCTGTCTTCTCTCAGACAGGGAGTGGCTGGGCTGAGCCCATACAGGTTAAAGGATTTGCTATTACATGGGGTTTTTTGTAAGGTGTTGTGAGCAACAGTATAATTCTGCATTTTTTTTTTACTAAGAAAAAGGTTTTTTTTTTTTTTTTTTTTTTTTTTTTTTTTTTTGTAAAGTGAATAATTTTGACAGAAACATTTAGGTTTTGCTTAATTTTCCTTTTGCTCTGTGTTAGGCTCCATTGGTTTGGAGTGATGGCTGATGGAAACCTCCTGGAGGAACAGAGAACCAGCTGCCAGAGAGCTGCTGTGCAGGCTCTCTAAGCAAGGCAAGGTTCAAGGGGCTGCAGGTGTGGTGGGAACAGTGCCACTGGAGCTGATCATGAGAGAGGGAAAGCCAGCCAGCCTGGCCAGGGACAGCCCAGGCAGCTGCACGTGGATGCAGAGGGTCAGGAACAAGCTGCAGCTGAGGGAGTCTTCAAATGAGCAGCTCCAAGCCAGCAAGTGGGGCCTGGCCTGGAGGGATGCAGGAGGTAAGGAAATAGTCATATTAATTTATTAGTGAAAAAAGAATGCAGTCATAGTTTCTTTAATAGTTGATGAAACTGGTCTTGAAGCTTTGCTGTCCTTTCTGTTGTGTTGTGTCAGTGGCTTTTGTATCATCCAGGTTGCTGGTTTTAGGCTCATTGTTGGAAGCTATCTGGGAGAGGGCGCTTGAGACTGTGAGGTATAAATTTTTATAAATGTGTTGGTCAATTTTTGACAGCTGAGGACTGCAGCCTAAAATTTACACATAATTTGGAATAAAAGTTACAGCAGACCCAGCCACGTTACACATTCCATAGGAAGAAGTTGTGTGATCTCTACTTTATATCTGTAATTAGTTGTGTGATGCATTAGAATTATTGGGGTTCAAAGAGCCAATTGTGACTATTCTTCCCAAATAGCTGTATTTGGTGCAGGGGGAGGGGAGGAGAACTCTTTATTTCAGAACCTCTGAAGTTCTTGAAGTGCAGGACGTTTTCTTTGGGTCAATTGATTATTGACATCAGAAATTCCCGTTTCTCAGATGGGGAACTGGAACAAGGCCTGCTTGGTGAGAACAAAGGCTGTTCTATTACAGTGGATTATTACACTTGCAAACCTAATTATCCCCTCTGGGACTCAGCACAGGCCTAATGCAGCTTGGATTATGGAGGCAGGTTCTTACTTTCAACTTTGTTCAATGGATTTCTGACAAGTCTGGTCTTACAGATGATTAAATTTCAGTACAATGATTAGAGAGTTTTCTGCAAAGGAATCACTGGAATTTTTGGAGGTTGAAATGGGACAGCTCTTTTCTTTTACCTGAGCTTTGCTTGGGCTTTTTTCCCCCCTTTTTATTTTTATTCAGAGGAAAAAAGTAGGATTTTCTTTTCAAGCAGAGCTATCCTTCAGGTCTGGCATGAGAGAGGTGATTGATGTCCTGGGTAACTACAAACTGTGTAAGGCTTATGTTGGAGGAATTAAATTGTCATAAGTAAGTGGTGACTGAGCAATATCATTGCCATATCTAGAATTAGCCTGGTGAGCAGCTGAATGTCACTGAGGGTGTCCCCAGGGCTGTCAGTGGAGGTGTAACAGGGTGTGGGTGGGTTCTGGAGCTCCAGTGATAAAGTCACTTCATCCAGCTTTAGGTGTTTGCATTAGCTGATTGTTACTAAAGCTTCTAAAGGATGAAAGTGTACCAAATTTCCCAGAGGAGGACAATACATTAGAGGAAAAAAAAAAAAAAAGGATTTTATTGAAATCTAAATCCTAAGCCTCAAAAACTTACTTCTGAAGTATTAACAGTGTAAACACCTGTCCTTTTTCCAGGCTCTACTTGCCACTAAATGCATATTTTTATAATCCTAATTCCAGCTACATATCAAAATTATCATGGTTTTTAAGATTTTCTGCACTTACGTTACCTCATTCTTGTAATGAAAGTAGGAGCACTTGCAGTTAGGCCTGCAAACACCAATACTAGAAAATTCATGAGGGTTTGTCTTGAAGAATTGCAGGATACCTTATCATGAGCACCCTTGTACAGAAGCCTTTCTTGTGGGCTTGCTTAGGTAGACCTCCTTGTATACTTTTGTCCCTTAAGAAGGGTTTTAATAATTTGTTAGCCTATCCTATTTTCTCTGAAATGTAAATGACTGTCATTTATTTGAGGCAGACATCTCAAAAAAAGAAAAATAAAAAGGAAAGAAAGTGGCATGTAAATTAAGGAGTGATTGGGAGGAAGAGGTACATGAGATGGCTGGGTTTTTTTTAGGCCTTATTTCTGTATGAAACTAGGCTAAAATATCTTTCCTTAAATTTGAGATGCTGTCCATAAGCTACATGTTTTCTACACTGAAAGATGAAAAAGCTCCACTGCCTTACAAACAGCTATTAGACAGTCACAATATTTTTTTTTTTTTTTTTTTTTTTTTTTTTTTTTTTTTTTTTTTTTTGTTGCCTGCAAATAATCATTCAGGTAATAATTTACTGAACACAGTAAGAATTCATTATGCATAAAACTGATTAAAAAATTAAATTGAGCTATCATACATTAATAAGATCATTGTTACTGTAGTTTGGCATTGCTAAGAACCGAATGAACTGTACTCTGTGAATGTTATAAATATATAGTCTGGACACAAATATTGGCTGTCCAAGTGTGTTGTGCTCTCTGTGGGGTTGTTTATTGAAAAATCACTGCTGGTAGGAAAAGAAACACCCAGGAAAATAGCTGAGAGTTCTGACTGCACTGCATCTGGTATCTTATCAGTGGCTATGGACTATTGGCAGAACTGAATGATTTAGGAAAGGGCTTTATGCACAGCAACATGAAAAGGGTATTTTGATCCTTAGGAGCCTTCTGAAAATAAAAACCTAAAACAAACCAATCTAAGGACAATGCACACAAACTCCAACCAAGCTGACTTTTCTTCTTCTTCCGTGAAAAGCTCTGGGTGGCCTCCTGTGTGTATCCTCTATCCCTATTTGGTGTTCATCCACATCAGAATTCCTGAGAATCTCCCTATTTCTGTGCTAGATAAAGCCTTCTGCTTACTGGTAATGATCTGATGAGTGAAACTCAAAACTGATTCTTTCAGAGAAGAAACATTTTCAATTATTTTTGAATGTTTGTACAGGATAGGTGGCTCTTGGCATGGGGATGTAAGGAAGTAGAGAAGACCAAGGTTTGCAATAACTTTTATTGGCTCAGCTGTGAGAGCTGGTAAAGATAAGATGAATTTTAGAGCCCATAAACCCTTCTCGGAGTCTGAAATAGAAACAGGGGGTTTCAAAGCTAAATACAAGTGGAGAGAGATTGCTGAGCTTGCCTGAGCTTTACAGAAAATATTCCATTGGTAGGATCCCTGCTGGATGGCAGCCTCGATGCTCAAGTGCACAGCAAGAGATTCAACTCCAGAGCTGGTATCTGTTACGTTTATTCCTCAAAAGAAACAAAAAAAGGTTTAATTTCTGTTTTGATGTGGAGCATGAAAATATGTGCAAGGATGTTTTTCAGACTCTTCCAGTTAATAGTCACGTTACGCTATTTTTCCTCGTGAGAGTTTGTACAACTCAGACTAAAATAACTTGCATTGAATCTGTTCCTGTAAAACTGTTTAGTGTTTGGGCTTCATCTTTTGTTTTTGTGACTTTTTTTATTAAAGATCAGAATGAATACATTCGTACTGCAGAAAGATTTTTTGGAAAATATAAATGTATGTGTTGAAGTAGGTCTCAAACAAGTTAGTAATTATAATTTCATGGTTTTTAATCTATTAAATTATTGCTTCTTAGGTAATGACAGTACTTTATTTGTTTACTTCTAAAATACAATTCTCAGTTGTTCAGTCACAGGCTACTTTCTCTGAAATACAATGGTAGTGGTAATTTGCTATAAAACAAGAAAGATCTAAGGGAATTTTTTTTTAAAGCAAACAACAAAACCAAAACCCAGTGATTTTGTAGCTAAGTACACAACAATCAGGAAGGTCTGGCCCTTCTGTGTGTCAGGTTCTCCCTGTGTTGAACACACTGTGAGATCAGCCCCAAGCCTGGCAGTGTTTAAATCATGCTCTAAGTGAACATTGGAATACTGCCTTGAGTGTTTCATCCAAGCAAGGGCTGAATTGCAATATTTGCCTTTTCTGTGCTGTGGCTTGCCAAAGAATTTTGCACTTTGTCCTTGTGTAAAGTCATGGTGATGCCAGTGGACCGTGTGTGCTAAGCCCTGCAGAGTTGGGACTGGATTTAGAGCAGGTATCTGCTCTGTGTCTCCTGCTCTCTGATATTTGCCTTTGGAAGCATCAGTTCTGTTGGAATAGCAGCCCAACACTGAGTGTATCTGATAAGAATCTGCTTTTGTCTTAAGAAGGTGAAGAAACTTTGGGCAAAATGTTCACCTTTTGATGGCTCTGTTTTTCACATCACCTGGCATTTTCTTGATGCCTTGAGAGGCTGCCCTAGAACAGAGGCTGGACAGAGCTAAAGAATAAAGTAGGGATTTATTAAAAGGCCTCAATGGATCCACCTTGGGCAGCACAAGAGCCCAGCCAGGGCTGCACCCAAGGTGAGCCAAAATGGTCACAAAATGCACAACTGGTTGAAACTTAACTGTATCTGACGCTGAAAGGTGATCTTACACCTAAGCTTCAACAGAATAGTTTTTAACCTGTCACAGGGCCTGAGAAATGGAGTTCATCCCCAGTTTGGTGGTTAGTTTGTAAGGAATTAAGATCAGAAATTTATTGTCTGCCCAGTGACAGCAACCAGACAGTAGCAGACAACTCCTGACAGCTGTGAGTGGAAATGATAAAGGGGACAGGTGACACTTATGGTGCCCAGCCCTGTGGCAAGTCCAGCAGCCTCAGCCTACAGGAGATATCCCCAGTGTCCTCCTTCTAGAAAGAAAGAGGGAAGTAGCCCTGGGCACACTCAGAGGCCATGGCACAGGCTGCAGAAAACAGGGAACAACAACGAGGGAGTTTGCAGGAAGCTTGAGTGTGGATGTGTCAGGAAAAGAGTGACAAAAGGCCTCGTGGTGGCTTGGCCACAGGAGTTACAAGGCTTGAGGAGCTGTAGCTGATGGGATTGTCTCACATGTTTGATGCCTTGAGAGGCTGCCCTAGAGCAGAGGCTGGACAGAGTTACAGAATAAAGTAGGGATTTATTAAAATGCCTCACTGGATCCACCTTGGGCAGCACAAGAGCCCAGCCAGGGCTACAGCCAAGGTGAGCCAAAAGGGTCACAGAATGGACGGCCGCTCACAAGGTCTCTCACTTTGATCAGTTCTGGCCCATCTGCATATTGGAGTTAATTGTCCAATTCCAGCTTTAGCCCATGAAGTCCCACCCTTCTTGTTTTTCTCTCTTCAGTCCACGTTGTTTATGCTCTTGGCCTGAGATTTGGATCAGTTGTCCTTGGTCCCCAGCTAGAGAAGGAATTGTTTTGTCTGCCTGCTCTGTGCAGAGAGCTCACCATCCCCTAATATGAAGCTCAGAACTACACATTAAAGCAGTACAGAATCTGAAAAATGTAAAAGTAAACCTGAGGCATCATTCTATATTGTCTTCAGTGAAGAGAAATTGATGGAATTCTCAAAAATCATCAATGGGGCAGCTGAAGGCTTGATTCATGGATTTCACTGACTTAGGTTGATACCCATTCCTGTCTAGGAAATTATTTTGCTCAATTTAGTAGATTTCCATGTAGGTTGACCTGTCTGGGTCTTGCCAGTTTTTAACCTCTGTGATTAATTGGTCATTTTGCCTGACGTGTTCAGCAGCTCAGAATGTTGGAGATACATTATCCACAGTTAAGGGTTTTTTGTGTCTTTGAAAGCTGCTTGGCTCTCTTCTTCCTTCAGCTGCACATAAAACATTCCACAGATGATGTGGTGCCTCATTTCAGTGTTTGTGAGTCCAACTGGAACTCACCTGTTTAAAAGGTGGCCCCCTCTTAGGATGTTAGCAATATTTTCTAAATAATTGTAGTAGTTAAAGTGCAAGTACAATGTAATTAAGTAGAAATGTCACTTTATAGCATAGAATTTAACACAGAGGCAAAGCTCGCTCTCTGAAAAGAGCAGAGAGCATGAAATGCAGAGCTATTTAATTCAGTAGGAAGGGTTTACAACCCTCCCACTTTGAAATACAGAACAAAACTGTATTATTGGAATGGTAATACACAATACTTCTTAAAGCCAGAGGTGTCTAACCTTCTTTAAATATTCTTCAGAAGCAATCAGATGGCAAACACACATTTTCACAAAAGCAGTTTCTTCCACAAAGCAAGCAAGCTTTATAAAGCTGCTAAGCCTTATAAAATCTGTTATTTCTTGTGTCCTGTATACTCTAGGTGTTTTAGCTTTTAAAGTGATATTATCAGTTTAATTAAAAACTTATCAAAGCCTGCCTCTCACGCAGAAGCAATTCAGAAATTCCAAACACAAACATCTTACTGTGTAAATTAGACACTAGAATCATATCAAACTTTCAGGTATGTTAATTATTTAAGAAAAAATAAACCTCCCAGGCATTTAATGAACTAGATAACCAGAGTACCTTGTTGTTAAAGCTGGAAATGTCTTTGACCTCAGAGGGGATGGAAGCAGTAATCCCTTTGGTGCGAGTGAGCTTTGATTTTTGTACTTAACCATGTCTAGTAGCCTAAATCTTTTTCATAGAAGGTGATATTAATTATGGGCTGACATGACAAAAAGGCCATTGAGGCCTTCAGAAAGACTCATCAACATTTAGAGGACTTTAGATCAGGTTTTCTGTTAAGGCCTGAGCTTCTGTAATTCCTTTGAGAAAGAACATACTTTTTTCGCTGTGGTTAGATTGAGCATCAGAAATAGAACCTGTTTTTTCCTATGAATATAATGGATGAAAAGTAAGATCATCTCATATCTATACTATTATATTCTTTTAATAAAGAATTTGGTTATGACTAAGTTTTAAAAAACAGTCCTTGTGGGGTTTTTTGTCTTTTCTTTTTTTTTAAGTTTTCTTTGAAGACCTTGTGTTGCTTGGATGAGTGCTGCAGTATGAGCTGATGCATTTGACTGAGCCAAATTTGCCAGGGTATACCTGCAGCAGAGCAGAGTCAGGCACTTTACTGACAGGTGATCAGTAACTCTACTATTTTAAAAAATGTCTATTTTGGGTAAGATTGTCACTGTTGTGTGGTGCTGCCAAGTCTTGGTGGGCGTAAGGTGAAAAATGAATTTTTTCTGTGCATTCTGGCATTCCAAACCACGTCAGGCCCTTGACAAGTATCTGAATGTCTCTCCTAGGGTCATTATGCCCTAGGTAGAACCTTAGTGTGCTGAAAACTCGTGGGAACAAAAGTCCTGTCTGGAACTTGCTAAAAAGGCAAAATCAGCTTTCAAATTTTGCCCCTTTAAAGTAACTTGTTAACAATGGGTGGATGGGCATATGTGTCTATTTTAGCACGTCTATTTTCAAGGGACTAAAGTCATCTCAAGCCTTGCTTTGGATTATCTTATACAGGACTCCTAAGCATTGTTATTTATTGTGGCAAATTATCTAGACAATGTCAACAAGTACATAATTAAACCTTCCTCTCTTCCTTACATAGCTTCATATCTCAGAGTAAATTGGGGCAATATGATTTTAATAACTAGAATTTATACATTAAGCTGTATTTTTTTAGACTTGGCTGGATTATTTATTAAAAAACACTGCGTAAATAATGTGCATATTTTAGTGTTTAGAGTCCAGACAACAACCTGTATATAGATACTATTGGAATGCAATTTTTCAGAGAAAAATCTTATATTGGTATAAATTTCCATAGGCTTAGTGACTCATGGAATAACAGGTGTGCCCCAGATCAATATGTCTCCGTGGTTTTTGTTTGGGGTTTGTTTGGTTTTATTTGTTCGGGGTTTTGTTTGTTTGATTTTGTTTGTTGGGGGGGGGGGAGGGGAGGGTTGTGGGGTTTTTTTTTCCTTTCTTTCATTTGCAATTTTTTGGGGTTTATAGGAAAGCTGGTAGGTGAAACTGAAGGCTTGCCTGCTTTCATATAAGAATGGAGTGTTTAGAAATTGAAACGCAGGATGTATGGAATCACTGAGTTATTTTAAATTTTGAGTTATTTTGGAAAATTAAGGGATTTGTGGGTTTTTGGACATTTGAAGATTATGGATTTCTCAACATCCAATTGTAAGCAATTATATAAGCAGGTGGAAACAATATAGGGAGTTCCTGTAATATCAATGCACTAAGTGTATGTTATATAACTCTCTGCTTTCATGATATTTCAGTTTTTAGTGGCTCAGAGTACGTCTAATCCCAGAGTAGATTGAAAGTTTACTGCTGTGTTTTTTGAGGTTTGTTAGGGTTTTTTTTTTTTGTAGGTTTTTTTATGCCTTTGATGTGTAACAAATTACTAATTCACTTTCAAAATAATCTCCTATATTTTTGCAAATCCTATCTAACTTTCTGATTAAGTATTTCTGTTAATACCAACTTTAGATAAGGGGATTGGATTTAGCGTGTCCAGAATCCTCTGGGGCCCATGGTTGCTGCTAGAGATATGTTGTGAACCTAAAAACAAGTTGTTTCACAGTTGAATTGACTGGGTTTCAGCTGTACACCCAGGCAAGCTGAGTGGAGCTGAATTTCTTGGGGGGTTTGAAGCCTTTAGGTAATTGCATGCACAGCTCAGACCTCACAGCAAGCTGGGAGGGTGACAGGAGACTCTTCTTTATAGAATGGATGTCAGGGCATAAAATTCCATTGTACAAAAAAGATATACTGATTAGATAGTTATTAGGATGGAATCATTTTGCCTGGGTCTAGGGCAGAACTGTTTTTCTTTTGCCATTCCTAGGAAATCCTAAGAATCAGAGGAAAACCATCGATACCAGAGGTGCTGCAATGCCTTTATTTTTTTTAACACGTGCATTCTCAATATTTTTTCACCAACCCAGTCCCCTTGCCAACCTAATGGTACACTTTCACAGGGTGGGCAATTTTGACATTGCTGACGAAAACCCAAACACTTTCAGATTTGTAACAAAGGCTAGTTCCTAGCTAATATGCTCACACTCCCATTGTTGTTGCTCTAAAAGTGTGCTTTCTTTCACTGTGTGTTTTAAAATGAGCATGTGGTGTACTCTTGACTTGAATGGATGGTGGAGGAAGAAGAAAGGATTTTCCTAATGGTTTCAAAAAGAGCACTTGGTAAATAATTTATCATCATCAAGTGCCAGCTTTATCTGAAAGCTGACAGGTCTTTCTTTTATGATTCAGTGGTGTCTGTGCTGACCTGCTGTACACGCTGCTCGTCAGTGTTTTAAATCTGTTCTGGTGTTATCCAGCCCCTGCTACACTGATCCACTCCTTTTTATACTTTATAAAGCATCTGCTGATATTTATGAGGTGTGTGTTAGCAAATGTAAGAGTAAGTATTTTAAGGCTCATTAATATTTTAAGTACAGAAATACAGCTTCTGTATTCGCGTGTGTGGCAGACGTCTTGTTTTATGAGAACTGTAAGAAGTGATTTTGCTTATTGATTGACATTATCAGGCAGTCAGGCAGACACTCCAGCAGGTGGAATCACCTTTTTGTGTTGATGTCTGCCAGAAGTTAACAGCAAATGTGATGCCCTTTCTGCCAGTGAGAGCTAATGTGCACAGAGGTAATGGGTTTTAAAAATGCTGCAAACCTTAATGGTGCGAGATCAATATTCCTGCTGCTATGGGTAAAATGCTACTGCATATATTATTAAGACTTTCTTCAAAATTGAATTACTTGAAGCACTTTTGGACTGTTGGCGGATTCAGTATTTATCTTCACAATAAAATACTAATGGGCCTGTGTTTGGAGAAATAATATTAATATTTTTCCACTTGCTTGGAAATATGAAAACTTATTTTTTGAAAGTAGAGATGAACACAGCAATGCCCACAAATCTATCCATTTCCTTGCTACTGGGTAATGTTTGAGATTTGGGGAAAGTTAAATTAGCTGTTTGAGAAGCTGGACAATTTTCCAAGGATCACATATCTGCCTCTGTGTATTTTTGTCTCCTGGAAAGGGAATGAGGAGGAGAACCCTGGATTGTTCTCCCAGCAGAATGTTCATAACCTCAGTACCAAGGGGACAGCTCCCCAGTGAGGCCTCAGGATGTCGGAGACCTCGGATATTTCCCAAGCCTCAGTGTTTGAATATTAATGTGTGTGGTGACTCTGAGGTTACGTGTGTTAAGTGCAAAGCATACAATAGCTCCTTGTAGTGAATCTTTTTTTTTTTCATTTCTTATCTCAAGAATGTTCTTGTGCGTTCTGCAAATTATCCTGTCAAGATTTAACCTGGCTCATAGTACCTACTCCCATTTAACCATTTGTTTGGAATTAGTTTTCAGATATTTTCTGGGAGAAGAGTTTTGCCTTCCTGATGGTTTACCTGATGCAGCCAGGGGAAGCCAGTTAAAGTAAAAAAATGAGGTTTTTGACTGGTTGGACAATCATTGATTAAACAGGCTGGGTCAAAAAAAAAAAAAAAAAAGAAAAAAAAAAGGAGGGGGTAGCTTAAACATTTCAACAAGAAATAAACAGAACTGGCATTTCTAAATTTATATACAAATACATATTGTATAAACCTTCTATCAAACCTTAAAGATTCTCTACAGCTTTGACTCAGGTTGAATTGAGTTACCACTGAAACATATTACAAATCTGTAAATATTAATTGCAACGAAAAAGCTACTTCTTAGTGTTTGGTTGGTTTTGGTTTCCAGACCAGTAAAGCATTTCCATTGAAACGTTTCCCTCAGCCCCCTCCTGGGTTTTCCCACTTGCAGCAGGCAGCGTGCTGAACCTCCCTGGCAGGAGATGCTGACAGGAGCTGTGCCACGTTTGCAGCTTTACTGCTGGTTCCTGTGCTGTGGCTTTGCCCTTCTCCCAGCACTGTGGGGCTGTTTCCCTGTGCCACGGGAGAGACATCCAGCTCCAGCATGCTCTGCCTAACACATGGAAAATGAAATATTGTGGCATAAGCACACAGTCTACTTTCTACTCCTGGACAGATGGGCAAAATGATAATTCCCCAGAGCCTGAGCTGGGTGGCTGTGTTAGATCACTTGTCACAGTGAATGTATTCAGCGTTCCATAACATTGGCATAGTCTAACAGGAACAAGTATCAATGCACTCACTAATCCTCCCCAAACCTTTCAAACGCTGTCTTTACTGCAGGGGTTTGTTCAAACACATGAACAAATGTGACTTTGATGTGGACTGGTGGGAACAAAATAAAGCTTATGAAAAAAATGAGATATAAATATTGTCATAAGGTGAGAAGCACATGGAGTTCATCCTGCTCAAAGCCATGCTTGGCATAGATCTACCAGATCTTCTGCCAGCTATTTTTTCTTTTCATGCTTTCCCCTCCAGTGCCAGTTGGGAAAATATAAAAACTCATTTTCTCAAGAGAAAAGGAAATAAATTTTCCCGTGTTTGTGTATATGCATGCACCCACATACATATGTGTGTGTATATACATATATCTAAAAACCTGTATGTGTATCTGTATATGTTAAAAACTGTTTTTCCATGCAATAGGAAAAAGTTTTAATAAAAATAGGAGACAAAAAAGGGGAAAAAATAGACTTGGAGCAAATGAGACATAGCATGCAAAATTATGACCATTTTATTATTTTTTACTCTTGTGTTTGTCTATCTGCATAAGGTGTCTTGTAAATTATTTGCTAATTTAAAGTCTGATGTTTATAAGAGATAAATTAATGGCTAACTTAATTCCTGCAGTAGTCAGGCAGGAGAAGAGATGAGCCATGTTGGAAAATCATGAATTTAGTCCAGTATCCCTGTTTGTCTTCTCTTGTATGCTTGCAAATGCATAAAAATGCAGTTAATATTGAACTATAATATGCACCTGTGTTTTATTGCAAATAATTTTAAATCATTGCACAGCAGTAGGAACTCATTCATGTTCAATATTTCAGTGGGACATGTTTTACAGTGATCTTTATTTACTTTAATTTTTTTTTTTTAAATTATTACTTTTTCTGCCGTGAGCAGTAGGAGTGTCACAACCCCAAACATTGTCAGCAGTTCTTTAGATGCAGGATTCTCAGTTCTCTGCTGGAGAATCAGAAGTTGTGCAGAGCATTCTTGTCTTGCACGAGCCACCCTCTCGCAGAGTCTCTGTCTCTTTTAAGAGGTGAGGAACTGCAAATAAAGATGGGTTTTCAGAAAGCTCCCCTCATCTGATGGGCCTGTGAATATATTTGTAATTATAATGAATCCAAATCTATGGCTTAAGCCTGAGAGGCAAATGGCAGAATTTCTGATAAAGAGGACTTAACAGTGACTGCAGGATATGTGATGCTGTGATGTAAATGGGAGAGTGGTACAGAATGCTGCATTTTCTGAATTAAGGAATATTTTGGGGTGTTGTTGACAGGTGTATCCAACTGAGTTCCTCTGGAGTTGCATCCAAGAAGGTTTAACAGCTGTGTCTGTGTTGATAACAAGCAAACCTGAATTACAGTGTAGAAAAAAAAGTTGAAACTGTATCTTTAGTCAACATTTTGTAGGATAGCTTCCTTTCATATTTTGGGTGTAAAATACTTCAAGGTGATAATTCACAGTCCTCTCTAGCTTTAGATCAGGTCCTTGTAGGTAAGATGAGTAAGCACAGTAAATCTACTCACCAAAGGACCAGTTTCACTGTCCTTCAAGCTGCATTTACCTCAAGCTGTTGGCAATCTGAAAGGCTCTACAGGGAGCTTGGGCTAAAAATCCTGGACAGTGCAATGGACTCCTCAGAGTGGCTGTGCTGACACCAACTCTTGTCATATGTGCACACCCACAAACCCTGAATAGCCCAGAATTGCTTTTTATGGTCACATAATTAAAATCTTACCCAAATATTTGTGCTCTCTGCTGTCAGAGTCTCATAGATAGGGACAGACCATTCCAGCCCTGGGCCAGCACAGGAGGGACCTGGAGCTGCTGCACAGAGCCCAGAGGAGGCTCCAGGAGGAGCAGAGGGATGGAGCAGCTCTGCTGGCAGGAAAGGCTGGCACAGCTGGCATTGCTCACTGTCATGGTTTGACACTGGCGCAATGCCAGCGCCCCCATGAAAATGCACCTTCCCCAAATAAATGCTGTGAGATGTTATCAGGAACAGAGCAGAGCAGGCCCAAGCTTAATAGCAAAGGAAAAAAAAACCTTATTAAACTACTACTAATACAGAAAACACATAAACTAAATCCAGGATGAAGACCTTTTAAAACACCCCTCCTCCTCCCAATTCCTAAAACACCCACCATGAAACATCACCCGGGATTCCTGATCAAATTACCACCCTTCAGGTAATCTATACTCAAACTATCAAGGGAGAGAAAAGTCTCTCTTGCACCACAGACCCCCCAGGAAACACAGTTGCCACCTCCTGTGTTTCCCTGTCACACATGGCAACCGCCTGGAGAAAATCTGCCAGTGTGACACTCTCCTTTCCATGTCACAGTGCTCTCACCACCGTGCATGGACAGACTGCTCATAGGGCTCCTTTAAGGATGCTTTGCCACAGACCCAAAGATACAACAGTTCAGCTTCTCATCCTGGGACTACAGACCCCTCCATTTTCCCCTGGGGCCAAGGGTCCAAGAACAGAAAATCATCTTCTTTCCCGAAGACAGAGGGCATCACCATTCCCTCCTCAACTTTCTTCTGTTCTTGCCATTCCTGTGCTTTTAGAAGCTGAAGCAGGTCTCTTTGGGTCATCACTGCATCCCCCTAAAATGCAGTCTCTATTGCAGGAGATTTTGGTTCAGTCCGTGGCTAACAAGAAAAGTCCAGCCAAAAGCTACTTCATCATCTCCTCCCACCTAAATATTTCTTCTTCTAACATCTCAGGTCCCGGACTGTCTCTCTTCCACTACAAATCAAGGAGGAGTAATATTTTACAAAGCCCTCATTTCCGGGAAAGGGTTAAAAGTTCAGACTCCCTGGACGGCTGAAATCTCGGTCCAGCATTCTCGACTCCCACGCTGGGCATCATTCCCCCCCCCTTCTCCTTCTCCTCTGCGGGCAAATTTCCAGGTGCCGCCAGGCTCTCTGTCACCTTCCCTCTGTGGGGGGGGCAAAGGCATCTCCGCTTCTCTCCACCCTTCTGTCCACAGGAGCTGGCTCGGTTCCAGACCTTCAGCCCCTCGGCCTACCTGGACAAGGCTGCGTGGCTTCCCCTCCCGCACCCAGCCCATGGCTGGGCAGGGGAGGTCTGCACTCTCTGACGACTGGAACCAAAGAGACAGTTCCCCTGGGAATTCTTGCTTTTAACCCCCTGTGTTCTCAGAGGCGTGTCCATACTTTCAGTGGTCACTCCAGGTGCCAATATCCAAACCTGACCACTGATTGGTTTGACCCAACTTCCTGGAAAAAAATTCACTTCCATGTCAAACCACGACACTCACCTGCACAGGAGAAGCTTTGGGCTGAGCTCAGGGTGGCCTTGCAGGACCTGAAGTAGACCCAGGAAAGATGGAGAGAGACAATTGCCAAGGGCTGGAGGGACAGGACCCAGGGAATGGCTCCCAGTGCCAGAGGGCAGGGCTGGATGGGATCTTGGGAATTAGGAATTGTTCCCTGGCACCGGGTGCCATGGCAGGGACACCTCCCACTGTCCCAGGCTGCTCCCAGCCCCAGTGTCCAGCCTGGCCTTGGTCACTGCCAGGGATCCAGGGGCAGCCCCAGCTGCTCTGGGCACCCTGTGCCAGGGCCTGCCCACCCTGTTCTTCAATAGTTTTGCAGCTTGTTTTCTTTTTTTTTTTTTTTTTTTTTTTTTTTTTTTTTGTGTGTGTGTGTTTTTTTTTTGTGTGTGTTTTTGTTTTGTTTTGCTTTGTTTTCTGTTTTGTTTTCCTTTTTTTTATGAAGTCCGTACTTAACAAGTACTTGACCATTTGTGTGTTTTGTTGGAAGCTAAGTACCTTTTTCCCCTTCTTTTTAACATCTGCACTTTAAGTGCATTTTGATATGAATGTGTGAATAATAGAAAGCATGATTTCTCATATCTAGTGGCACTTTATCTGCAGAAAAGTGTTTAGTTTTCCTTGAATTTCTAACCCCACAACAAAGGTAAATGGTGCTTGCCTTTGTAACAAGTCTGTTTAAGCTGTAAATTCCCAAATTCTGAAAATTGCTTCCACTGCCTTGTTTTTGTATAGATACATCTTTCCTTCTTGAAGTGCTTTTCTGTGGGTGAGCTGTAAAGGCATATTTGTGTTGAGGTCACTGGCTGATGATAGACTTACACTTAGTTTTTCCATACACTTACAGATACTTTGTGTATAGGTAAAACTTTCAGAAGGTGGGGTTTAATTCTGGCAAATAGCTAGGACCAAAGTCTTTTCCTACAAAGGATGTGATTGCTTTCAGTTCACCCATCTGTGCTGAGTCTAATGCAGCTCTGCAGAGCAGGGTCCTGTCTCCTTGGGTTGTTTTGGAGGAGAATTTGCATTAAGTGAGTCAATCCTACATAAAGGACACTGAGTGCTTACAAAGCCATAACTATGTTACTGGTGTTTCAGCACCAAAATATTTGAGAGAAAGAAGGATTGTATCAGCCATCTGGAGGTTTTTCTGTCCTCCTGAGTGCTGCCTTTCCTTGCTCTAGGCACGAGTAGCTGGCCTGCAGGGAAGAACCTCCTGTATAATTTCAAGGTGATGTTTGTAAATCATGTGGTAGTCCCTACATTTGGGTTCAGTTGCCCTACAGGACAGAGGGCAGCCAGGGATTTGCTGAGGGCCCTCAGCCCTGGCTGTCCCTGTGTGCAGGAGGGCAGAGCAGGCCCAGGCTCTGCTCCAGGCCCAGCCACGGCCCCAGAGCTGAAGCACGGACAGACGACTCTTCAGCTAATTAAAGATGAAAAGTGGAATGTTTATTACAGCGCCGGGCACAAGTGGAATAATTTCCAAAGGCATGTGCAAAGAATCACAGGCTCCAGCACTCTATTGATCTAAAAAAGTCTTACATATTCATATAATGCCCAAAGTGCCTCATACATATTCATTAGCTAACCCCACCTACCCTGCTGCATATTAAAATGTCCTTCATGCCTGCGCAGTCTTTCACTTCACATGGGTCGGTGGGTTTGAAATGGGTCGGTGGGTTTGAAATGGGGCAATGGACTTCTGAGGTCACAGTGGCCCTTTACTTTTGCCTTGTTGGCAGGCTTGGGACCCCTTGGCCATAGCTCAGGTTTTGGGGCCCAGGTGCAGGCCATGGTCCTCTTCTTTTTCACAATTAGATCTGCATCCCATCCTGCGTCTTTAAACACAGTAAAGACAAATACATGATTTACACCTTAGCCTTAACTATTCCATCCACTAATAATTAACTATCCCTTATTAATTCTGCTCTTCTTGCTATACTCTTAATTGTTTATATCCCCCCTAACTAAATCTAGCTAAAGCTTGAACTCTTTCAGTTTCTTTAAAGCCTTGATTCAGGGCCCTGGGCAGGGCCTGAGCCCAGGAGCTGCCCCTGCCCAGGAGGCAGAACTGCTGCCCTGGGCAGTGCCCAGCCCTGAGCAGATGGTGCAGAGAGGCTGTGGAGTCTCCTCCCTGGGGATATTGCAGAGCCACACGGACACACTGCTGTGCCCTGTGCTCTGGGATGGCCCTGCTGGAGCAGGGAGGTGCCACCAGAGGAGCTCCTGTGGGTCCTTCCAGCCTTTTCCCACTCCAGGATTCTGTGAAGGGAGGTTCTCACCCAGCCTGAGGTTCTGCTGTTCTGATGTTTGCAGTTAGTGTGACTTATTTGCAATTGGGATCAAAACTGTGGACAAATTCTCTCTTAATGCTTTTTCAGTGGCATTTGAGAAAACTGAATTTGGACACTGGTGGCTCACAGAGTCTGAAGCTGTACCCTGTGCCAGAAGTTGCATTTAAGTTTAGTTTAAAGCTTATTAGAATTGAGAAGTGGCTTTGTCAGAAGTGTTTCACTGCTCTAAACCAGTGGGATAACTGTGTTAACTCAAGAACAAAATGGATGGAACTGTGTGTAAACAGGAGGTGCAGAGCAACTGATTTCACCTTCACAGGACAACTTATAAATTTTGTAGCAGTTGACACAGAGCAATTCTGCTGTAAATTATTACTCTTGAGGCACCTCAGAAAGTTGCTCAGGATCTGATTATTCAAAAAAATTGCTTGTTGCCAGAATAACACGCTGGGTTTAGTCTTTGAATTTTATGTGCAGTAGCCAGTAAAATGCAACACGGATTTTGAAAATATTCTTCATATTTACCTCAGAAGTTGCATTAGAATGGTCTTGATTTCAATCACATATACTGGACATGTATTTTATGTGTGTAATAGCATTATTTGGACTTTCCTAGGGATGTCATGATTTGTTACACCAGGGGATCCAAAAATACAATGCTTGAGAAATTGAAGGGCCAGTGAAACTCATTGGGGTAAATACAAAGCACTAATGAGGGTATACTGTTGAACTCACATAGTGAATTTAGTGAAATTTCTTGTGCTATGTGCAAAAAATAAGATTTTCCTCTGCAACAGGAGGTTGGAAACTTACATTCAAAAATTATTATTTGCTATTGAAGACTTTTATGCAGATGAATTTAATGGATAGAATTCATAGCAATATAATGCTGTTCAGGTTTTAATGAACTGAAGAGCCTGATATTTAGAGGCTTTTGTATGAAGATTTCCCTTAAAGCCTTCACCCTTGCAAGGAAATTTTAAGAGATTGGTGGAATTTGGTGTATAATCTGGTAGTTAAGTGTGCAGTAATGGGACAGAGGAGAACTTTTGAGTGTTACTACTCAACTGAGTTCACTGGAACTTGTATATCAGGAGCTTCTCCAGATACAGAGTTGAATTCTTGAGGCCCTGATGTACAGTTTTTATTTATATCTGTACCTGAGGAGTTATGTCAAAGAAATATAACAGCCTGAACCTCCAGGCTGCTTCATCTCAGTCCCATCATTTCCTCCTGTTATAAAATCTGTCAGCTGGCATAACAAGGCATCTTAAAGCCAACTTTTACTTTATTTAAGCAACAGTCATTGATGTTAAACAGCCAGGTAGGGGAATGGAGTGTTTCTGGAAATTGTTTGCATACATAAAGCCTCTACATTGAATATTTCAAATGTGAGGAGGGGAAAAAATGAAAAGAAAAATATAGTCAGAAAAGCATGTAAGGATAGGATGGCAGTGGAATGAGTCAGCAAATGTGATCCTGGTTACTCTAATTATGTAATGATAATGGCTGTCTAGAAATACAAGAACTTAATTGTTAGTAACAATTGCTTTGGTTTTGGGTTTTAGCAGCAGTTGGGTAGAGGCTGATACTGGTTTCTGTGCTATTAATAGTAATAACCAACTTTGTATGCCTTGGCTTTTATAGAGACCTAAAAGTGCTGTCATTATCCCCATTTCACAAAGACCAGTAAGAAATGTGAGTGGAGTGAGATATCAATGTCACTGAGGTGTTACCCAGAGCCTGAAATGGAACTTTGAACTCCAAAGTCCCGTGTCTCTGCCTGTTGGGTTGTTCTGATGTCGGTGGTGTTTGCATCTTGGAGGAGTAGAAATGTTTGTTTTCAGGGTTTGGTTTCTGTTGTGACTATCAGTAGTTTCCATATAAAACAATGATTGTCATAACTACAGTGTGTTATAGTAGCTCCCAAAATATGAAAAGCTCCCAAAATATGAAGCAATACAGGATATGGAATGTTTGAAACATTTTTGTTGTATCTGGTGTTATTCCTAATTCACTTAAGGATCAGAGAAACCTCAGTGAGCTCAGTCATCAGAGCAAGGCATTGTAGTTATGATGGCACAGTGTCAGATGTATCACAAGGGAAAAGGATAACACAGAAAGACAAAAATAGATCAAAATACTCAAAGATTAAGAAGTCTGAATGTGAAGATCAAGAATGTCCAGAGTGAAGACACCATTTGTGTGCCTGAGATGTTGGGATCAAACTAAGCATTGTTATTGTATCCCTGAGAGTAAGCCAGAGCTTGGTCTGGGAGAAATCTTCCTAAACAGTTCTTTTGTCATGCTGGTCCCTTTAGCTGTAGTTTGTTATTTGCTTGGTTGGGTTTTTAAGCTGTTTCTCAATGCAGGGGATGCACCATGGTGGTGAGGTGTTTGCAAGCAAGGACAGGCTCTTTCCCAGGCTTGGGGAATGAGGAGAACCCTGGCAGCTCTCACTGCTGAGCTCCTCAGAGAAGGAAAGGCTGCTGGAAGTTCTGTCTTTGGTAGGTCTGGTTAGCTGCATGTGAGGCTGGGTACCGAGTTAAATGTTTTATTGGGCATATCTCATAAATGTTCACTGGCTTGTTTGGTTTTGGTTTTTTTTAAGACTTATTCCATTTCCATAGCATGTGCGTATTTTCTAGTGGGCTGCCAGGATTAGGGGAAAAAGATGCAAAATTGATTAAAAGCTATGGGGTTGATGCAAGGAGCCTTACACATATATCTACTTGCAGGCTAAATCTGAAACAGGGGTTGTGTCCAGGCTTGTCCTTTTATCATATTTTTTACTCACTTAGTCCCTAAACTTAGGGGTTTTTTTCAAATACATAAGCAAGAAAATGATATTCAGCAATTTAAAAAAAAAATGTTGTAGATTGGGTTTTGATTTTGAGTTTTTGGGTTTTTTTTACAGAAATGGTATTATAAGGGAAAACAGACATGAGAAATCATGTATATGTAATTTAAATAGTTAATAAAATTATGTTAATATAATTGAATAACACTGCTTACTCTGGATTCAGTGAGCAAACTCTTTGTTCAAAGAAGCATTATTGTGAACCCCAGAGAGCACATTTTGCTTTGGTGATTGAAAAGGTGGTGTTCTGATTTAAGGATTACAAACCTTCTGATATGGTTTTTTTATGAATTATGGAAATTCTGATATGAATGTTTTATTTTTAATTTTTTATTTTTTATTTTTAATGTTTAGTGCAAGCATTGTTGTTTCTTGCCCTGTAAATTTTCCAGGACACACTGGTGACCAGGAATTCCATCCCTGGATGGAGAGAACAACGTGCTGCAGCTGCTGCCAGCTACGCGTTGCTCTTCCTACAGCTGGGAACAACTGCATTTCTCAGCAAGCAGTGATTAGCATTTTGAACTTGACAAGCACTTTCCTGTCTGAATACCAATGTTTGAATGATTGTTTCTGCCCAGCAAGGCATAAACAGCCATTGCATCTACAGCTTGTAGTTAGCTCCTCCTTGCTAGTAGCATTTGATCAAATACTGGCACACTTGATTATGTCTAATACAGTCTTTAAAAAATCTCCTCTGATTTATAGTTGTAGAAAAGAAATGTAGGTTTTTGTGTCTAAATATGCTTAATCAACTAATTCCAGGATGAAATGCTTGATGTCTGAAAGAGCATCCAGTGTCAGGTGTTGTGATCTAATATGTTGGTGGTTCATGCCAGTGCTCCCAGCTACATGCAAATTAACAGTATTCAAGTGTAACCACACAGCATTTATAGTCTACAGATTAGCATAGCCTGAGAAAAATCCAATTATCCTTTCCTTGCTTGTTTGCCTTCATTATATTTTTGTTTCAGGGTACCTCTTTTATTAAAATTTCAGAATTATTTAGAGAACTAAAATCAGGTTTATAAATAGCAAATGATAATACAAATCACCAGGCTGAAGTATGAGAGTGTTTTGTCTTTCTTTTCAGGAAAGGGAACATCTCACAAAGTCTCAGGGAGCAGGGGATCAGAAGTTAAGCTTTCCAATATGTTTATACTTTGCTGTAAAACAGGCTTAAACAAAAGCCAACTTATGCTCCTGGTCCCATTTTAACTGTTGGAGAAAAGCCTCCTGTCCTCCAGTCAGGGACAGAGCAGCTGTAGATCATTGTCTTGTGGAGAGCTGAAAATAACAGAGGGAGGTTTCATATAATTATAGAATAGGTTTGGGGCGGAAGGGACCTCCGGGACCATGTGGATCTGGTCTGCCAGAGTGGCCCCTGGAAGGCTGAACAGGGAAGTCTCCTTAACACCACTGTATCATGTCTGGTGAGGGTGTCCCATGTATCCAGGTGGCCAATGGCAGCCTCAAATGAACAGATTTGGTAGAAAGCTGGAGGGAGTTGGAATTGTAGCTCACATCCAGTTTGCTGCAAAAAATAAGAGCTTGGGCTGATAGAGCTTCAGCTTCTGGGCAGGGCTTGCAAGTTGTCACATGCTGATGGGCCAAGCTGCTCTCAAGCCAACTTCCAACTGGCCTGAAGGATTTGGGATTGTCCAAATACAGTGGAAACTGTTTAAGCAGAGAAAAATGATACCACTTCATAGAAGTGTCTCTAGATTGGTGTAAGCCAAATGCAGCCTTCTGTCCAGGAACTTTGTTGTTTATGGTTTTCATCTGTATCTGCGTCAATAGGAAGGAAAAATGTTTGGGAATCACTTAACAGGGAATGATGTTAATAGCAGTCAAATGAAATGGATTCATTTGGCAATTGTTGAAGATAAGCCCCTGATCAGTGCCCTGTAGCTTTATTAGATAAATACAGAGAGATACGATTGTGACAGAGCTCCCCAGCTGTGAGCCTGGGGGTGAGAAGGAGCCATGTTACAATAAAGAAACTGCTGAAGATGTTCAGTTATGGATACCTGTGAGGAATTTAAATTATTGATAGGAATATCCATCAGCAAAGAGGTCTTAGCCTGTACAGGTTACAGAGCATGTTGATAGCTGGTGGCAGAACATTGAGAGAGATGCTAGTGGGAACCACAGGGGGACTGTGAGAACACCTTGAAGTGTAAAAAACAAAAGGTGGTTTGAAAATTGTGTGAAGAACAAAAATATATTTGTGTGGTTTAACGGAGGAAAGGAAGATTAGAAGTACAACAGAAGGGTGTTTTGGGGGACCATGGAAAGCAGGGATATTCAACTTTATATTTGCACATGCTTGAGTTTTTTCCTGAAGTGGGAAGGCCTTTTACAAGGTCTCAGACAGCATTGGTGCTGCCTGGGGGGTACTCGGTAGAAATGTAGTGAAGCATGAATGCTCCTGGAGCCCTTGTGAAATGGAGCATCCTCATGGCATTAGAATTTGGTATTGTGAAGAAATCTTTCATCAACATCAGGATGAAGTAAATGAGGGAGAAGTACTTAGCAAGAAAATTCAGAATTAACAGGGTGTTAAATTGCTGCCAAAGACCCTTGTGACACAAGTGACCAGGGAATGCATAATGTCCTTGCAGGGAAAAAGAGTTCAGCAGGTATAAAATGGATGTGGCCAGAGCATCTTTGCTGCTGCTTGGACTGTGTGTCTGCACTACAGTTTGTGTTTAAGCTATACATATAAGTTTGTGTGTTTTTCCACATTCTTCCTCTTTGAAAAGATTACATATCCACAATTTCACTTTAGAATGGAATTTTACAAAGAATCACAGAATGGTTGGGTTAGAAGGGACCTTAAAGGTCATCTCATTCCACCCCCCTACCATGGGCAGGGACACTTCCCCTGGACCAGGTTGCTCAGAGTTCTTTCTGGCCATGCTCCCCTAGAGATTATTGGACCCCCTTTAAAAACACAAACACAACAACAACAAGAACTAAACACCCCATATTCCTAAGTTATAAAACCAACCTCAAAAAAACATGCCCTACCCCTTTTTTATTGCACATCACGCTCTCCCCCAAGTGATGAGGGTTTCCTTGGATCACCAGTAAATTGTTGCTCTGTAGTGAACAAGGGTCAGATACATAAAACAGAATCCAAGCTGGTAATTCTATGCAGAAATCTAAGGGCCTTTAGTACATTGACCTCCTGTTTAATTTCTGTGCAGTACTAGGTAAGTATACCTTACAAATGTAAATGGTGTTAGTAAAGCTTCTCTTTAAGAGGAGTATAAAATACTGGGGTGGTAATTGATGAGATTGAATCCTTGGGGAGCAGGTGAGGGAGATGTGGGGGGTGTAGGACAGAATAAATGAGCTGAGAATCCAAAACAGTTGCCAAGAACGTAATTATAGAATGTTTGAGGTGGTTGTGTAGAGAGTCTTAGTGGTGGAATAAGTAGGGAGCTATTTTCTAGACAGCTGAGCTGTTTGTGAAGAACTGGAAGGTGATGAAATTCAGGAGGCACTGGGAACCCTTGGGAATAACAAAGCACCAGGTGCTGTTAATGTCAGGTAGGAACTCCAAGAATTATCAGTTCGATTTTGTTAGCTAGGGGCAAAAAAAGCCATGGAATAGTGAGTAATGGCCATAATGAATTGAAGATAAGATTTTGATTGCACAGAGAAGAGCTGTTTATTTGCTAATACAGAAAGCAAGTGCCTGGAACTAACACAGGCCAAGTCTTGTCTCACCTCCTTGATGGAGTGACCGCTGAGTCACCGCTGGGCAGGGAGTCACCACTCAGATGGAAAGGTGACAGCCTGTGCTGCTTGCTGCAGTGTGAGGATTCTTGATCTTTCTGAACTGCCATTTTCCAACTCATTTTACATCTCTTCACATCCGTGTTTTTCTCTTAACTACTACCCACTTGAAAGTTTTTGTTATTTGTTCCTTACTGGTGTAAAAATCTCCCGACTCTTTATTTTATGTGGGTTTTTTTTGGGTTGGTTCAGCAGCAGTCTTATGCTTCAAAGCTGAGCAAGGGTCACAGAGCTGTGCTTTACAGAATTTGGCCATCTATTCAGGATAGTTAATCCTTATTAAAGTGGGTTGTAGTCCATCAATCTGCAAAACAAACTCAATGATGCCTTTGTTACTTTGCCCCTCCTCCCTGCCAAGGATTTTCAGAATCATAGAGGAGCTTTGAGAAGTTTTGACGAAACACGATGATTGAATTAAGAAGTACAACAGCAGACTAAATATAAGTAATACTAATTGCTCAAATCTAGGAGAAATTTTGTACCGGTTCATCTAAGTAGCAAAGGATTAATAATTCATATAAATCATAAAGGTTCAGTAAATCATGCATCAAGATCCCACCTGCTATTACATTTTCAGACATTATGAGTCAGCAGCTTTAGAACTGTAAGCATCAGAATTTCAAATGTTAAATGTATTTTTAACACTGGTTAAATCTGCGTTAACAATTATAGAAGGTCACCCTTTTGAAAAATTTACCTGTGCATGTGTAATTTGATATATGTAACATAATCTATTATGTACATCAGGTTTGTATTGTGCAATTTTACTGCATTAAGTGCAGCACAAGCTGCATTTTATTTCACCTTCTCCCAAGAAAGTCACTGACTGAGAGTTGCATTTCCAGGGCAAAGATCTGCCTTTTGAGAAACTTCAAACACAGAAAAATCATTTTTACTAGATGTGTACAAGGCCAGGCCTCATTGAGGCACAGCTTTTCTCACAACTTATCTTTAACTGAAAAAGAATTAAACAGTGTGATCATGAGTCTGGCATCTCAGCCAGAAAGGCCAGGTATTAGAGGGAAGAAGTCAGCCTATAAAATCTGATTATTTTTTCTCTTCCACTGGCTGTCAGTAATGATAATCAGGATATATCTGTACATATTAAGGTGTTTGTATTTACATAAGCTGTAATATGTCTCTGAAGACTTTTGAATTCTCTTCAAGGAAAAGGAAATTTGAACCAATAATCCTTTCTTAGAGAGGTTCGGTTTAACTTTTCACTGAAGATGTTAAACCCAAGGGCAGTTTATATAATGCTGTCTTTACATATGATTTCAATCTTAAAGAATAATCTTAATTTTTTTTCACGCAAATTTTGACCTCTGTAATATTTGTGTATGATAGATTTGGAGTTAAAATCTATTTTGAATCATCACTTCATAGACTCATAGACTCACAGAACCACTGGGGTTGGAAAAGCCCTCCCAGCCCATGGAGTCCCAGCTGTGCCCAATGTCCACCCTGTCCCCAGCCCAGAGCACTGAGTGCCACCTCCAGCCCTTCCTGGGACACCTCCAGGGATGGGCACTCCAAACCTCCCTGGGCAGCCCCTGCCAAGGCCTGAGCACCCTTTCCATGCAGAAATTCCTGCTGCTGTCCACCCTGAGCCTGCCCTGGCCCAGCCTGAGGCTGTTCCCTCTCCTCCTGTCCCTGTTCCCTGGGAGCACAGCCCGACCCCCCCGGCTGTCCCCTCCTGGCAGGAGTTGTGCAGAGCCACAAGGGCCCCCCTGAGCCTCCTTTTCTCCAGGCTGAGCCCCTTTCCAGCTGCCTCAGCCCCTCCTGGGGCTCCAGCCCCTTCCCCAGCCCCGTTCCCTTCCCTGGCCATGCTCCAGCCCCTCCAGGGCTCTCTGGCCAAGAGGGGTCCAGAACTGGACACAACACTCAGAATTACAGAATATTCTGCATTGGAAGGGACCCTCAAGGATCTTGAGGTGGCTCCCCAGTGCCTGGCACAGGGGGATGGTGTCTTCCCTGGTCATGAAGTAACATGACCAAAGATGACCCAGAAAACGAATTTGATGACAGGAAGTAACTTGGATTAAGATACTTGAACAATTTAAGTACTTGGCTTTTAAAAAGAGGATAATAAAACCTCAAAATTTTCAAGATTTGAAGCTGCTCTTGCAGTGGCTTTGTCATGAAGTCTTCCTCTGATGCATCTCTAAGTAAAACTGAACAGGGACCAAGTGCTGTGCATGGAAATTCATTCACATTGTGTGAAAAGTTTCCTAAGTGCTTCAAAACTGGGTACTGGCTCAGAGCTGGGAAAGTTACCAAAATGAATAGTGTGTTGAAGTGAATGCTAGGAGGCCCATTTCTTCAGAAAGCAATTATTTGGGAATATTTATAGTGACCAAGTGAGCAGGTGAGAGTACAGTCATTAAAATGTATTTAGATATTGCACTTCTGAATGTGTGGTTTGACACAGGGCAGCACAATTAATTTTTCCAGAAGCAAGTTGGAGGGAAGATGTCACATTTACTGTTCAAGAGCATCACTGTGCACTAAAGTACTTGTATGGCACTAAAAGCACTGCTCACATTGAGCCAGGTAAATGCTTCTGCTGGTGATGAAGAACAGTCAGTTATGCTACCTATAATAAAAACAAGTTAGTCTCCATAGGCAGAAATTGGCTTTATAAATCCATAGGAAGCAGCTCAGCGTTTCTCACGTTGTCAGGCAGTGTAAGGCTGGAAAAGGCAAAGAGCAAAGCTCTCCCAAGGAGGGAAGCTTTGTGGCCAGCAGTAAATGGCAACACTGGGACACAGGCAGCTGTTAAGATGTGCTCTCAAACACTGAACTGCATTATTCATACTGACACTAACTAACAAGGACTGCTTCACACGCTGAAGGTACCAAGGCACAGCCACACAGCTGAGGTCCTCTTCAGAGGAATTCAAGGGACAACAAAGGAGTGATGCCCCGTAGAAAATAACTAGGGGAACTAAATAGTCTTGCTGCAGGAAAGGGATGCAACTCAAGGTTTTTTTGGGTTTGTTTTTTTTTTTTTCCCAAGTGCTGAGGTGATTTGGGGAATACAAAAAGTGAAAAGTTCAGGCAAAAATTGACTTAAAGATTTTAATAGGAATTGTTAGCAGATGGGGAAAATGACCTTATGAGGAAGTGGTAGGATGGGAAGGAGGCTGTAAAAATATTTATAGTATTAAGCACAGCACAGAGCCATGAAGTAATGCTTAGGTTAATAAATACCTGTGTATTTACAAGTGTCACCAGAAGGTTCTGTTGTATGAATTAGACAACAGGGAGAATCCATATACATTTTTATTTTAGTCACAACCTGAGCATTAATGAGTGTCATGAGAGGGGGAGGAATCCCCCTCCTAATTATGGTTTAGTGTGTTTGACTTCTGAGAAGAATCTCAATATTTTCAGTAATTTAGGTATATCCCTACTGCCTATGAGTAACAAATATTCATCATAACCAAAAATTCACTGAGGGTTGTGTTGACCTGTGGCATTTGCCAGTCGTTTTTCAGTCTGGTTAAAACTTAGGGATTGATTTATGATTAATTTTTTAATGACGACAAATATTATACATAAAATCGAAGAATGGAAGGTTTCCTTTAGCTCCAGTGCATGCACTGTGGTGATTCCTTTCTCAGGGTGCACACGTGAACCTTTTTGTTGGAACACTGTGACATTACAAACTGACTTGTGCTCAGTGCTGGGAACTGTGGATGCACTGCTTGGCAACAGAGCTAAGGGCCTCTCCATAAGCAGACAAAAGTGATGTGGAGTTTATTTCACTTTATTTCAAAACATTGATTTTTTTTCATCTTCTAGTTTTAATGTTGCTGGGTTTAGATATGGGGGGGGGGTGTTTTTTTTTGTTTTTTTTTTTTAGTTGTAGTTAAATAAATGACTGAACTCAGGGAATGGTGATGCTTTTAGTAAGTACAAACAGCAATAGCTAGGTAGGAGGTTTATTTTATAAAATTACTGATACTTTCAGCACTGACTTGCTGTATAAAATCAGTTACTGTATCAGAACAAGTAAGAAGAGCTATTCTCCTTCTGGTTATACTTTTTCTTGTCTAAGGTCAAAACAGTGTTCAAACTAGAACCTTAATGAGTAATTGACCCTGGTCAGTAATTAATAAAAATAACTTACATGACTTGAATTATTTTCTGTGCAGAGATTCCAGTTGGTTCCACTTAAACTGGCAGATTATGCATTTTGATCTTATTTTCTTCCATGCTTAATCCTTAAAACCTTATACTGTGGTGGTTTAAGTTGTTTATCAAAGCAAACATCTCTGGAGCACAAGAGTTACGTAAGGATGAACTGTCTTGGTCTTCCAAATTTTACTTAACTATTCCACTTGATGAGTGGGAAGCATGTGAAAAAAGTAGGAAGGGCCCACTGTAGACTAGAGGTGTCACTCTGCTTTTAAAAATAATTTAGAATTATTCAGTTAAAGAAGTTGCCTATTTACAAATATAGTAGTGCGAGTACTTTCCAGTAGTGAGTTCCAGCTTCTTGAAGGCTTTTAGTGGGAATTCCCTCAAATAGGTCCCAGAAAATATTTGCAAAACCGTTCCTGTGAACTACAGCAACAGTTTTCTCCAGCATTCTGGAGCTGGATTGATTCTGAACTAAGAGACCAGGCAACAGTTTCCAGGGAATCTTTGTTCATGCTCACGTGAAGCAGCTCACTCGTGATGATGAGTAGTGTGCACGTGAAAAATAGTTTTGTTTACATGGGTGGAAATTAATCACCTTCCTCAAAATTTACAGATTCTACAGACCCAACAAATTCATCTGCTTTAGAAAATTTCCAGTAATCAGAGGTAACTAAACTATGATAATGGTAAATATGGTAAATAGTAAAAATGGTAATGTAGTGAGAGAATATGGAACCAAAGCGTAGGACAACAAAGGAAATGGAAATATTTACTTTGTGCCTGACTGCTGTCATTGCAAAATGCTGAAGCTCTCCTCCTCTTATTGATATAAAGCAATTTTACAAAAAAAATCCAAGATTGTAAGATAGGGGAACTTTATTCTCAGGTAAAAACCTGGAGATACTTTTTAATCTGGAGGAGGAGAGGAGAAAAGCAAAGCCTTCCGTTGGGCTTGTAAATGGTATTTCCTGGGCAGAGCAGAAGCTGGTATTGACTCTCTTCATCTTGATGATATTTGAATGAAATTCCTGCTGTTCTCAGGTGTGATTTTTGGAATGACCCAGTTTATGTTATCTTTTGTCTGAAAGAGCTCCTTTCATTCACTTTTCCTGTCTTCCAACAATCTCCTTGATGAAACTAGAGGCAAACTTAACCTGGATCACAGCACTGAGAGGGTCTGATGCCACAGACATCTTTAATATATCATTGAATAGATGATAAGGGAACATGAGGGAAGATTTTCAGTTTATATATGGCCACACATGACCAGAGTAGTTCAAAGCTATCCAATATATTTGGTACTCCTTAAGCATCTAGAAGGTTCTGTTTATGCTACCAATTAATTTCTAATTTCTTTTGTTCTGTTTGAAGATTGGAAAAGTCTTCAAAGGGAAATTGTACTAGATTTGTCACTTTAAGTTAGGCTCTTACAATACTAGAAAATATAGCTTGGATTTTTTTATAAAGCCTTGGAAAAGTGTCTGTGAAGGCTGAAATCCAAAAGTGGCAGCCAGGAGGCTGCTTCTGTCTGTTACTTCTACAGTGGCTGCCTGAGAGATGCTCAGGAAGCCAAAGATCTTTTTGTTCTCTTAGGGTTCTATCTTTCACCAGTTTACTTGTTTTTTTAGCTATAGATTGATTTACAAACTGAGGGTGCTCAGAACTGGAAGCATTCTGTTAATTTTAGCACTGATTTAGTTTTATTTGGTATTCAGCAGTATGTAAAAGTAGGTTGGCCTGACAATACTTAAATAATTAGATATTATAGAGGTTTCCATACATATTACTTACTTTTACAGGAAAATAATGTATTGGTTGCCTTTATATTTAAAAGTTTTTCATTTGGTTGTAAAAGAAACCTTACAATATTGAAACTAGATGATCTTTAAGGTCTCTTCCAGCCTGAGCCATTCCATGAAATGGATGAACATTGGTTAGTGAGGGCACTTTTAAGCAGATTATATGTTCTTTGAGCACTCAAACCCTACATTGAATGGATGTCCAGCTTGTTAAAGCTCATTACTAAACTGCTAAAACATACATTACATACAAATGGAACAGATTATGTAGAATTCTATTGTTGCTAAAACAATGGTGGATTAATCACATAGGAACTCAATTATATCTTGTATTTTATAGATTTCTGCCTCGTATCATCAGTTCATGAATATTTGATATGCCAAGCATGCTTCATTGAAATAACTAATTACAAATGCTGTGATTTATTGAACAGACTTTACTGGAGTTTTAATAGAAATATCCATTCCAAAGTAATTTGAACACAGATTGTGTGTTTGCTTTTTAGAAATTCCATCCAGTATAATAAATTTGCTGCTTTAATTGTGTATTAACCTTTGAGAAATCATACCTCTGGGAAAGCCTCCTACTGGAATATACACTTTCTGAATTTGGTGGTGACACACTTGCAGGCAACTGCTGTGGCACAAAAGCATAATTTGCTTTTCTGATCATGCTGGATCCAGACCTTTTACTCTGTAGGCATTTGCATAAGGCCTCAGCTTCTTACAAAGCTGCTTCAAGGCTGAGTTATGTGATAACATTTATCATCTGTTTATGAGCAGGGGGAAGAAGGCCTTAGCCTGCACCTGGGACCTAAATCTCATGGATTTTTTTTTTGCTGGAAGCTGTCTTTTTTCAGGCTTCTTTAAAATTTTCAGATAAAACCTCTGTTTCAAATGGGGAAAAAAATAATGTTGCATTTGAAATGAAAAGCACATGCATGTGGGAAAGAAGGAAACTCTGAAATCTTGACCAACATGTAGGACTCTGCTGTCTGGTACCTGGTTCTTGTGACAAGGTAAAAGAGAAGCCCCAGCAGCAGGAATTGGAAGAGGGTTTCTGTTTAAAGACCAGGGGGCCTGGAAGTGACTTTGGAGAGAGCTCCTATCTCTTTGGCCTCTATTACAGGTAGTCTCAGTGGAAATTTGATGCTGCATTTGTGCCCTTGAAGGTCTGAAAGGTCTCTGACTCCTGTAACCCTGTGGAACTCAGGATTTAGATTGCTGCAAGATCGTTTCATTAAGTTTGGACATGGTGTTTGAGCAAAGTCCTCGTTTTTCCAGCTGGATAGAGAGATGCTCAAATACTGCTTTTTATAAAATTTAATGGTGAAACTGCTGTTAATTGCAGTAATATACAAATTAAGCTTATTATAAAATTTACCATCACTGTGAGCAGACTTAAGTATTTTAATTCTTCCCCCACCTAACTGAATTGAGATAGTGCTGGTGTGTACCTGTACAGCACTCTGATTTGGGGCAGCAAATGGTGACTCTTGCAGGAGCAGACTTTTAGTAAAAAAAGAGAGAAAATATATTCAATTCATAAGGGGTTTGTTGGGGTTTTTGCTAAGTTCTTGACTGCAATTCCTGACAATATACACTGATTTTTGAGGGAGTCATCCAGACAGCCTGGAATGTTTTTTTTTTTTTTGTTTGTAGGTGTTAAGGTGTGCACTGATTAATTTTATAAGATTTACATTTTTTTTTAACATGTTGCTGAAAGTTCACGGTTTTACTCTGCTATTCTCATCTCCCCTCTTTTTTTTAACTATCAGGAAGGATGTTAGGAAAATAAATCCACAAACATCAGAGGTTTATGTCCAAAAAGGAGACAGAGGAGTCCTTCTACTTTATTTGAATAAAGGGAGAGACCATGGGCCATTAGCCTGGGGTCTCTCAAATTTTTGGAGGATGCAGCTTCCTTTCTATCCTCATTTCCCAGCTGCATTTCCCTTCTCTCTTTCCCCATTGGCTGAGGTACTTGAGAGGTACAGACTTCCTGATACGCCTGATACCGAAGATTTCCCTCTAATGTATAACCCTCCCTTTTAATTTTTAATTCTTATGGAATTTAGGGGGTTCCCCATTGCTTCTTTCATCTCTCAATGTCTAATTTCATTTATCAGCAAACCTAAAGTTTATTTGTAAAAGCAAATATCTTTTTCCATTCATCAATCAGTGGAATCCTTCCCATTGTTTCTTTTTATCTCCCAGTGCTAGTTTTGTCTACCAGCAGACCCAGAGCTTGTTTGTAAAGAGAAAGCCACTATTCCTCTCAAGGGCAGAACTGTCAATGAATTTACTGAACTAATTAGCCAAGGGGATGTGGAGAAGGGATGTTGTCATTAACGTATTTTACTCCTTCATTCTTCCTTTCTGATGAGTGAAAGGCACTTGGTGGGGCCTGAAGACAAGACATGAAAGATGCAACTACAAATATTGATATTAGATAGGACAAGTAGGTGTGAATGGTTCATTCTTTACACTTTCTGTAAGTAAAATTAAAAATAACAATAATAAAAAAACGAATTAAAGACTATTCAAGGACACATGAAAATCACTCTAAAATATCATAAGAAGGGGGACATAAATTCAAAATATCAACCATATATGTTTATTGATACTGGTTATCCTGTGAGGATACACGTTTGGAGACAGGTAAAATCGAGGTCAGCCATGTGTCCTGCCCATGAAATGGGGTGCATTTTGAGGAGGCAGAGAGGTGGAGGGGGAGCAGCTGAACAGGGGGATGTTAAAGGAGGGGGGGATGCTGAAAGCTGCAGTCTGAGGTTTTCGCAGTGGATTTTCTGAACTATTATGTTCTGGTATATAAGTTAAATCTTTTGCATAATGTTTTGGTACCAATCTCAGCCCCTTCTCAGTGTAAAAACTGGGTTATTGTGTCAGAAAGAAACAAAAGTAACATTGACTAAAGAATCTGCAAGCCTGTCCTTCTACTGTTATTAAATATATTTAATTAAGAGTAATGACAAAAAAACTTCATTTGATTGTTGATTGAACGTTGTGCCTATTGTGGTAGAATACATAAAGATAAATCTACTTGGCATGTAATTAATTCAAACTAGAAATGTGGTAGGTACATGACCACATTTCTATATTGTTAGATTAGATTTCTGAGGATAATTAATTTAACCATTTAAATAGCATTTAACCACATATCAAAAAGCTATGAGCTACTAAACTTGCTAATTAATTTGTTGCAAATATTTGTTAAATAATTAATAAATACCTAAAGACTTTTGATCGGTTTTTACGTTCAAGTGTTAACAAGTTTACTGTTGCTTAATGTCACAGAACTCTAGGTTACTCAAATGCAATGAAAGAATACTGTTAGCTGTTAAAATTTAGATCAGATGTCTGAAAATTTGTGTTTTCAAAGTTTTCTGAAAATTGATGGCCTGTGTAACCCCAAAGTGAAACAGTTGTGGGCTAAAGGGTGTGGCAAGAGGAGGCAGGAGAAGGTTGAACCATTGTTTTTACAATAAAAGAGAAGGGGTCTCTTGTAGGATTGTTTTATTGTTCCTAGGACAGACATTGAGCAAGTTCACAAATGTTGGCAGTTCAAAACCCAAGATCTGGATCGTTTCTGTCAGAAGCAGCTGAAATGTGTGCACCCTGTCCCCTGGCAAAGGTGATTTCTGTTGGTGTGAGGTGCTCTGTGCCTCCTCTGGAATGTTCTCCTGACAGCTGTAACCTGTGAGGTTTGTGCTGGAACTGCATTGCCTGCTCTGTGCTGGTCCTCTGGAGAGGAGGAGAGACCCTTCACTTGTCTGATCACTGAACTTTGGGCTCACCTCAGGTGAATGGCTCATAGCCTTTGTTTTCTTGACTATTCCATCAGTGTTAGTCAAAGTGGAATTGCTTGAGCCTCAGAGATCGATGAGGCCAGGATGTGACACAGCCTGACACACCTGGCAAAGCATGGAAACCTAATTTGAAGGCTTAGTTGAGAACTGGTCAGAGAGAAGGCTTAACTTGAAATGTTTTGGTTCAAAGATGAACTAAATCCACTCATCCTTCTTCATAACTTGTTGCAAACATTATATTCCATGATTCATTATATCCTGTCCAGCAAGAAATCCAATTTATAGATTCTATATTGACTTCTGCAGCAGTAAAGAAGCTCAATTATTTAGCTAATGGAAACATCTCTGTTTTGCCACCCTGTAATAGTGTCAGAGCAGCAAAGTTCATTAAAGCAACAAAGCAAACCTTTTGAAAAGGGAACATAAGACTAAATGAAAAAGATCTGTCAGATCGTGCGTGATTGGGTTTAAAGGCCAGATTCTTTTGATAATATTTTCTTTAAGCACTAGATTGTGTTTTCCCTCTTTGCCTTTTCCCACTTTTTTACTTGATAGTCGGCAATAGTACCTTCCTTACATGCTTTTGCAGCTTCATGGGTATTAACTTCCTAGTCTGAAAATCTCCAGATCTTTGTGTTTGCACTTATCTCAAAAGTGGAGCGTGTGGTTCCAGTATGAGACGCCTCTGCAAAGGTTTTTAGCTTACTGTCAGCTGCTTGAAGAAATGCTAAGCAAGTTTAAAGGAAAAACAGTAACATGGTAAATGAGGCAAAATTAATTTTTCATTAGAAAGTTGTATAAAATGACCAGCTGAGCAGCAGAGCACAGATGATAAGTATCTCTCTGTGCTCCTGCATTAAATCTGTTGCTTAAAAGTTTTTTTGAGAGGCTTCTGTTGTGCAGGTCACTGGAGATCCTGGTCAGGAGAACTCCATCACTGCCTTCCAGAGCAGGACCCTATTCCAGAACTTTTCTCAGTGCCAGGAGATTATCCAGCTGCAACTCAGTGTTAGCAGGGATTCAAGGCATAATGTCCCAAGAAATTTTAGGTTTTTCTAACATTTTCAGCAGCTTTGTGCTTTGGCTTTAGTTGTTGCAGACTTTTTTTAGATGAGCCTGGTAATGAAACACTTTTAAAATTTGAGAGATTTCTTTGCCGAGAGAAGGATATCAGTGTGTGAAATGCCTTTATTTTTATTTACTGCCTCGGGCAGTAAAGTAGAATTGCAGCTCTATGTTTTTTCCTTGATGGTTTGCATGCCACATCCTGAAAAATCTCTCTTAAGAGCGAGAAGTGGGAAGAGAGATTTGGCATCCTAGAACAGTTTCTTTCCTTTTGCTGGTATTTAAAGAAACTTCAGGTGGCACAGTGATATGTGCTGGGCCCTGCTATCACAGCAAAATTTCAGCTGTAATGTTACATATTTGTTCTGTGTTTTGATGGGGGTTTTCTTACCCTGTAAATGTGGTGATTGGTTTGTACTTGGGTTCACCTGAGAATTGGACTCCCCCTCCTTAAGATCCACTTCCCTGCAGCAAGAAGCAGCACAAGGTGTGCATTGCCAGTGGCTCCTTGCAGTGTGAGTAATTTTATTTCTGGTGGTAGAAGAAATGAAAATAAATGTTTGTGTGTGGATACAGTAATTTTTCTTTTGTTTTCCTAATTTTAGAGAAACACAGAATCATGGGATGGCCTGAGTGGAGGGAGACTTTAAAGCTCATTCCAAGCCCGTGCCGTGGGCAGGGACACCTTCCACTAGAGCAGGTTGCTCCAAGCCCCATCCAACCTGGAAATGAAACTCTTCTGTACTTTAACAGAAAGACTGAGAGTGTGTATTATAACTAAGTACCAGTGCTCCAACCTTTTACTTGTGGGATTCCAGGTTGTTATAAAATTTCTGCTAAAGACTGAGTTTTTAGGTGCAGTAATATTGTATTTCTTCCTTTCTGATCTTATTTATAATAAAATGAAGTTATGCTTAAATACTTTCAGTGAAAGGGAATATGAACTTTTTTTTTTTGTAAGTTAGGAATACTGAGGATTTTTATTTTTATGTGGAAATTAAAGTCTTAGTAGCCAAAATTGCTACTGCATTCTATAGACTTCAGCAGAGAGTTAATTTATGTTATCCTTACATCTCTTTAATTGCTGAGAATACACATTTTCCTTTAATCTTTTTTTAATCTTGCTTTTGTCCTTTCTCAAAGGTTGAATTTTTTTTTTACCTGTCCCAATTTTGTGTTCAACCCTCCTTTACACCCCTCCTCTCTTTTGTTAGCTGTATTCCATGTTGTCCTCTTCCTGAACTGCTGTGATGCTCCTGTACTCTCCCTGCTGTATGAACTCTTAATGCACTGAAACAATGGACAGGCAATGATGGGCTAAAAGACATTAATAATATTTAGTGATTTCCAGATAAGAGCTGATGAAATTGCACCAGTGGAAGTTGAAAAACCAGAGAATAGTTGCTGTTTGGTGTGATGTCACTGCTGATGATAAAATAAGTGCTGGTATTGAGGCTTATTTTCAATCAGGAAATGCATAAGCAGTTGTGTTGTGGCTTTTCCTGGCTCCAGTGGCTTGCATTGTACACAGATCTTTTGAAATCTGCAAAGCAGAGAGGGGTGGTGCTCTCTGTAAACACCAGACAAATGCTTGATGCTGGATTTGGTGAAGGTCAGAGAACACCTTTCCTGTGTACATATATATGTAAATGCCAGTTCTCACACAGAAGGATGTAATCTAATCTGGCGCTCCAAAAATAGTAAGCTTTTGTGAAAGTGCTGTATTTTATATTTATTTCTGCATGTGGGACTGTGGTTTTGTGGGAGAATTAGCCAGGTCTGAAAGTAATTTGGCAGTCTCCTCAGAATTCTACCTCTAGAGCATGAAGGAGTTGGGATCCTTGGGTCAATCTAAAGCCATGTACATAACATGTACATTCCTGCCTTGGATATCTAATCCTAACATCAGCTCCAGAGCTCTCTGAGCATGGCTGATTTTTTTTTTTTTTTTTTTTTTTAGCCTGAAAAATGCAGGGGTTAACATTGTCTAAAAATCTCTTTCTAGATGGAACCAATAAGGATTCTGACTAACAGGTTTTTGTTCTTAATTCAGTGCCATGTAAATTCAAGGTAACCAGGGAAACCAAGAGCTAGCTATCCTTATATACTTTGCAGAGTGCTTTCTGGAAATAGTGTTCTCCAATCTGTCATGATCAGTATTCTTTGAGAACACAATAAATGAAAATAACACAGGTAAGAAGCAAGAAGACAGAATCATCCTATTGTGCAAGTAATCATGCAGTGCTCAAAACTTATAATTTTGTTACAGATTTACTGGGGGCACTGGAAGATTACTAGATTGAAAAAAAACCCTGCTGAATGCATGGTAAAATAGGGTGTGTCACAAATTTGAGCAGTAGCACATGTGCCTGGAGAGATGCAAATAAAAATGCTCTTCATTAGGAATCAGCTTGATCCCTAAATTTAGGTGCAGTAACAAACATGCACTCTGTTTGTTTCCGTGGGTTTCCTCACACGTGTTGTTGCAGACTTTGCACATAAGAGCCAAAAGGGGCAGATGCTTCACTTTTTTCCTGGTACATGGAGTAGTAGAGCAGATCCTCCTGAATTTAGTGTGGCAGAAACTAGGGGCAGGTGTGGCCATGTGGGGGCTGGATAAGGAGGGCATGATGGATAATAAATACCCAAGGCAGGGACCCCATACAAATGATGTTGCTGACTTTACATCTCTGTGATGCTTTGTGGTCCCTGGGTGAGTAGAAGTGTGCTCTAGTGCAGGTAGATTTGTGCATGTAATAAAGTGGAAGCATTTGCTGTATCAGAAACACAGACATAAAGTGCACTCATGCTTAGATATTGATCTAAATTCAGATTCTACCTAATCAGTAATGCCAAGCCAGTAGTAACTGATTTCTTTTTTTGAGGGTCTGGTATGTGATTAACAAATAAAAGAATAAATCTTTACCTAATTTTGGAAACAAAATTTTGTTTAATATATTATTTTTTGTTTAATATATTATTCCTGAGCAGCCAGAGAGCTTTTTTCGAAGTGGACTTCAGGAATGGCCTTCACCATGTGCTTCTAGAACAATGGCACACTCACTTCTGGGATCTGACATTTAGATTTCCATCTCTCTGATATTAAGAGATATGTGCTGTACTGTCTCTAAAATTAATTGTGAATCCTATGAAGATATGTAGAAAATGTTTCAAAACAAATTAATAATGAATGACAAACCAAGCCAGATTTTTCATTTGTGGCTTGTATTCTTTCACCTCCAGAAAACTAGAAGCCATCAAAGAAAGCAAGCATTAGATTCTAATTTGGAGTGACTTATTGAAGGAAAATAATCACTAAAAAGCTCTAATGATATTTTTTGACAGCTCTCTAATTCTTACATGTTGCTAGTAAGAGTTGCATCAAGCTGGCTGAGAGCCCTGGCTCTCACCTAAGTCAAAGAAATGCATGGTCTATGATCATTTAGAAGAAATGATGCCTTTAGAAGCACAGCTGGAGATGGTTTTTGGTTGTTTTTTTGGGTTTTTTTTTTTTTTGTTCTTGCAGCATGTGGTAGAATCACAGCTGCTGGTTCTGCCATTCATTCTGTTGCATCCATTACCCAACAGCAATAAAGAATAAGTAGGCAAAAATAGTGAGTCTTACTCATATTGTATTTGAAAGGAAAAATCCAATACAGCCCAGTGATTCAGTTCATTGTTTGTGTCTGTATGTGCCAATCAATGTCTTAGGTATGCCAAAATGAAGGGTTTATTCTTTCACTTTAAATTGCCTTCACTTGTGAAAAAATAAGGGGTTAAAAAGGGTCTGTGAAGTTAATTTCCCATGTGGAATTGCTGTAAATTATGACAGCAGTAAATGGGAAACAAGGTTTTTCATTAATCTAATATTAATGAAAGGCCACCTTCTCTCAGAGTCTTGCTACCTTTGTTCATGTTTAATAGATGTGTTTGCACTATTTGAAGTCTTCATTTGCATCTGAAGATGCAAAGGGGGAGCACCCTTCAGCAGTGTGTAATGATCTTCTCTTTTGACCAACAAAACAGGGACCAAAGAAAGAATTTGAGAACTGAAACCACACGCATCCTGTCAGAAAGATACAAGTTGCTTAATTAACTGCTGGAGAGATTCCTGTTCATGGGAATTCCAGTCAGATCTGCTGAGCTGAGTTGGGCAGGACAGTATAACTCGAGGTACAGTACACAACCACCCTTAAAAGTGAGCTCCAAACTCTTTTTCCAGAGAGGAAAAAGTCTGGGATATGGCTTCACATCTGAATCTATTTTACTACCTGTGTTTAGGATCGGGCAACAGAGCTGGGGAGGGGCTGAGGGAGCTGGAAAGGGGCTCAGCCTGGAGAAAAGGAGGCTCAGGGGGGCCCTTCTGGCTCTGCACAGCTCCTGCCAGGAGGGGACAGCCGGGGGGGTCGGGCTGTGCTCCCAGGGAACAGGGACAGGAGGAGAGGGAACGGCCTCAGGCTGGGCCAGGGCAGGCTCAGGGTGGACAGCAGCAGGAATTTCTGCATGGAAAGGGTGCTCAGGCCTTGGCAGGGGCTGCCCAGGGAGGTTTGGAGTGCCCATCCCTGGAGGTGTCCCAGGAAGGGCTGGAGGTGGCACTCAGTGCTCTGGGCTGGGGACAGGGTGGGCATCGGGCACAGCTGGGACTCCATGGGCTGGGAGGGCTTTTCCAACATAAGAGTTCTCTGACATGAGGTACGTTTTACACATGGAACAGACAAAGCAGCAATTTTATGTACTAGATAGTAAATGGGTAGAATAGTCACCTTATTAGCACTGTTCCATAGGAGCATTGATTGCTTTTTTTGCCCCATATGGATCTGAAACAATTACAAAGCAGCTCAGAAATCTACTTGGGTATTTTTAAAGCAAAGGAAATGAAAAAACACAGCTTCTTGAAATCCTTTCCCACCCATTTTCTGTGATTCTCTTGTTGTGGCCGACATCCACACAGTACTCTGCTGCTGTTAGTGTAATTAGAGCATTTAGGTTTATTAGTGCATTACCTAAATGCCAATTAACATCTTGTAGCATATGAAGGGTAGTTTAGATGCCAGTAGTTTCTTCTTGATGCACTTTTTAATATTTTTCTTGCACTGTGTCTCTGCAGGTGCTCTAAATGACCTGTTGGTAAGAAGTGGGTGCATTCCTGTACAGTGGGTTTAGACTTGTCATATGGGACTGGGAACAAGGGGCATAGAAATGTGGCAGTCTATATCCCACTGGATGCTGCAGTTTAGAGCAGGAGGTTGATATTCCTTTTGGGAAGGGGCTCCATATTTATTTCAAAGCTGCAGGCAGAAATTACATATTTTTTCTTTACCGAGTTACTCATCTCATCAGAAGTGGTATCTCCATTTTTAAAGTGTTGAGAAAAGATAAAATCTTGACCTTTTAAACGAGACTTCTTAGTCAGCTTAGTGAATTTATTTTCACGGTTTGGTGTATCAGAAATAAGTGATGGCAATATTCTTTGCAAAAATAAACAAAATGAGAGCTTTGCAACAGTTTCCCATGTTTTTCCAAGGTATACTGACTTGACACAAACCAGCCTCCATATGTACTTGTCACACAGGAAAATGCCACATCATTACTGCATTTTAGTCCTCAAGCTGTACTTCCCATTTTATTGTGTAATGTTCTGGCATTTCAATCTATATTTTAAATAAAAAGAAGTAATATAAATACACATATCAAATATTAAATCTTTCTTATGTAAATTTCTGTTAAAGTATGAATTTTTTAGGTAGGTTTGGGACTGCTTGCACTTGTTTGCCATTGGATTTTGAGAATTAATAATGCTAATTTTGAGGCAAGACAGGTTGTGTTATGTAAAAAACCCTGTCTAAATGACAACACACTCTAAAAGAAATATAATGCTAAACACAAAGCTATAATTTGTTTAATAAATCACATTTGTATCAATTTTATAAATCATCATTCCTGTAGAGAAGAAATAAGCTAAGCCCTTTTTAAATGGCATGTTAAAATGTGTCTATTTTTTTAGCCAAACCACCACATTTTTTGCATTCCACCCCTTCAGATTGCCATTCCTGGGACAAGCTGGAGTATAAAGAACACAATTTTATAGGTTTGGTGGAGCAAAAATGCTCCAGTGCCCTAAAGAAAAGCTCCCTGACAGGGGCCCTAGATTTTCCTTGATAGAGAGGGTTATGCTGTGCTATCCTGGGATGTGGTTGGGAATGGTGTTCCAAGGAAACAAGTGCACGCTTACTTATCAGACTAACATTGGTGGCACTAAAGCTGTGGGGACAGGAGTGATCTCAGCAAAGGTTTTTGTAGGAACATTGTGTGCATTCACCTTCCTGCAGGTAATCCAGAGGGAATTTAAGAAATATATTGTGCAGAACAGCAACAGCAGAGATTATTAAAATAATGCTGGTAAGATGAAATTTAGTTACATGTCAGAAAACCCAGAACAAGGACAACTACCATGCAAAGGAACTTTAAGCCATTTCCTGTGCAATATTTTGCACTCAGCCTGCATTGCCAGGTTTCTGCAAGTCAGTAAAAGCCCCTTTTTGTGTGTCACAGACCTGACTCTTCGACTGGATTTGTTTTGTAAGGTAAAATTTTATGTTGCTCACCTCATCATAAACAGGAGGGTTGAAGCACAGAGGTATACAACAAATCCCGATGAGTGGACCCACAGGTCTTACCACTCCAGATAGCCTTGTGATAGGAGCAAAAAAAGAAAAAATGCTTCTAAAGCATGTAAAGGAAAAATAAAAACAACCTGAAATTGAAACCTGTGACTGCAGAGGTGGGTTGTGTTTCTGTGTATTGAGAATTAAAGGCAGTGCAGACGAAGTGAGAGAGGAGGTGCTGCATTGTCCCCTGGGAGCTGTAAGGAGGCACCAGAGCTCTGACAGCAGGTGTTAAACTGTAAAGTGGAATATTAACTTCCCGGGATTTGAATAGAATCAGACTGAGTGAATAATGAGGCATTTCAGTAACAAGCAAGCAGTTGGCGTTTGAGCCAAGCCCTGTGAGTTCCAATAAAACATCCAGCTAAATTTGATCTCTCCACTTAAAGGGGAGGGAAAAACAAAACTCTACAGAAACCACCAAACATCAGCCACGTTCTTTCAGTAGGCAAACCAACCATTTTCATAGGGTTCCACACCTGTACCATCCTGCCTTGCAGAAGAACCATAGAACTGCAGCTGGATCTTATATTTTTTTTCTTTATGCAGCAGCTAAACATACTCTTATTCACTTGAAAAATGAACCAACAACTTTTTGTAGCTGTTAGCTGTGCATTCCTTGAAGACATCCTCAGCTTTGCCCTTTCCAGCTGGGTAATTTGCACTGGGTTAAACTCTCCTGGGGATTCTCCTGGTCTGTGGTTTGTCACAGCAGACCACTGTGCCTCCTTTGGAGCCATTTCACCACTCTAATTAAATTTGTGGTTAGGCTTATTTAACTGTTATTTGCTTCATAGAATCAAACATTTAAGAGTTTGGTGCCTGCGCATGAGTGCACTAAAAGTAACTGCTTGAATTAAACAAAAAAAAGGAAGTTTGTTCTGTGGTTTGAAGTGCAAACATTATTCCCAACTTCACTGCTCATTTTAATAGAGTGGTATAACTGCTATAGTAAATGCTTAACTCTAAATTGCACATTTTTAGAAAGGAGACCTGTTCAGTGGGAATTCTTTGTGTTTCAGGGCAAAGGTTGAAAAGTTATTTAAAAATGTAGACTGAAGTAAAAGTTATCATTTTTTTTTGATTGAAGTTGATTTTTGCTTTGCATGGAAATGTCTCAACTGTTCTCTTAAAAACTCTCCGAAAACTGCCTCGCTCATGTTTTGGGGTGGTTTTCTCAGCCTTTGGTGTTTCATTTCAGAAAAATAAGCAGGTTTTTTGTTATACTAACACTATTTTAATACCTATCTAAAATTTTCAGGAGAAGTATTTCAAAAATCCTGTTGTCTTAAAACACTTATAAACTGATTGTTTGAGTGACGTTTCCCAGACCTGGCTTGAGGCTCAGCTGTTTGCATTCAGGTGATTGTTGGCACTGTGAGCAACTTGAAATTGAATTTTTTTTTTTTTATGGAAACAAATAAATCCATATTCTTAAGGAGTAGAGAAACCATTCTAATGTTCATTTGGTTTAAGGGATGGAAAGAAACAGTCTGTGCAGTTACTGAAAAGAGCTGTTTATGCATAAAGTTATGATCCTAGGAGCTCACTGAAGCCCATATAGTATTTATCCATCTCTGGTGGGGGATTTATCTGTTTCTTGCAATTGAGTTTTAAGTGCTAATATTGTGTTTGTGATAATATTGTGCAGAGAACTGGAATTTGGATTAATGGTGAGGACAGTGCTTAGCAGAACTGCAGACTGAAGCAAAGCTGTGGAAAGCTGGAAGAATGGCTCCAAGGATGGCAAAGCACTCGAGGAGGCCGGATAAAATGATTGCTGTGTTCCAGACATGTTGCTTAGTTTGGCATCTAACATTTTCTCAGAGACAAGTTCTATAATAGCCACTTCAAGAGATGGAGCACAGCATGCAGATTAAGACGTGTTTAAACACTGAATTTAAATATGCAAATCACAGGCTGAACATAAGCTGCTGTTTCTACTTTTGTGTGGGCTTGTTTAGCTTAAAAACACACAATAGGCTGTGATGAACCAGTGCACCCCAGAGCAGAGCAATGCACTGTGTTCTGCAAGATGGGGGTCCCTGGAAGTACATTAGATAAGGATCTCTGGTTCACAGGGGCACAGGGCCTTGAGAAAGGGTCCTACTTGTTTCCATTTTTTCCAGGAATTTAGCAAGCCACGAGATGTCAGAATCCCTGCTCCACTGCCCCAGCTTTTGGCCTATAGCTTGTTTCGTGCTCCTAATACCAGGATTTTATCAGAAATTTCATGTTCAATAGAGGTATTTTAGCAATATAAATAGATCAATAATGGTTTTAATTTTAGTAAATGGATATTTTCTGATGAACAATTTTATTTTATTGAATTTCTATTGAAATTACTGGTACCCTAAGTACAAAGACCTTTGCATCAATTATATCTCCTTCAAGATTTCCTTGAAGAGGAGATTCTTTCCCCTTGTAATGAAAACAGTGCCTTGGGAAGACCAAAGGGACTGTTTGGGGTCAAAAAGGGTTTTTGCAAAAGGGTCCCTTTCACTTTGCAGTGCAGAGTCATGATCTGCAGAAGCAGCATTGCAGGCATTGGCTAAATATTTTTAGCCAATAAGAATAAAACAGAGAAGTAAAACCCAATACTTCTGTGAAAACTTAGTGCTGTTTGTATATCCAGAGTTTTCCTGTAACCAGATGTTTCATTTACCTTGTCAGGTCTTGACATTTTTCTGATAAGTATGAAAGATAAATCTTTCACATTTTTTCTTTTTAACTGCGTTGCATTTTCAGCATAGCATGCACAAAAATAATAGATTGCTTAGCAAAGTAAACAGAGGAAAATGGTGTTTAGAATTTCTGTGTAAGCAGTAATTAGGGAACTGCTTGTCAGTTTTAGAGCATTGTGAAATATTATGGCATATTGTGACTTTATTTTTACAGAATCTGTTACATACCTGTCACGTTAATTCAACTAGAAAGCATTCTTTATGACAATTCATATAATATCATAAAGGCAGCCAGTCATGTTTGTAACCAAATCATTGCATGTCTCAATGTTGAAATTAAATTGGAAAGGAAAGAGAGTGCAAGAAGATTAAGCTCAGTATAAAACACATTTTAAAGGATGCAGGCTTTAGTTTGCCATTTCTCTTGCAATCAAAAAATTCTTAAGATGTGAACTTGCTTAATTAGACATATCTACACAAATTAATATTTTGCCTAGTGTTGACAGAAGTGATCACATGAACCACAACAAAATACCCAGAACTGATAAAAAATGTAAAGCTTTTATTGTTCAGTTCTTGCAGGACAAGATGGATTTTTGCATTTATTCAGTGACTCTGACTTGTGTTAATTCTTTGTTGGTCCATATTTACTGTTAACCAAAGTGGACTCAGGCTGTTCTCTCATAACAAGATGTAAGGTTTTATCTAGCTAGGTTTATTTTTTTTTTTCTAAGCAATTGGATGGACCTCTGCAAGCTGTGTGCTATTGGAAATTATCTAAGGTTTGAAACATGAACTTTACTTGCTGTCCTTGTGAACTGCAGGCTACACAAATGAGACAGAATGATCCTTTATTTCTTAGTTTGGTCATTTAGGTTTTGGTTGTTTTGGGGTTTTTTAAAGCTTTCTCAGGCACTGTTTGAAAGAAATCCAGTTTGTGTGACTGGTGTCTCAAGCCTGTCTCTTGATAATAAATATGATTAGGTCTTATCTGTGCCTCTTATTTGTTTCTGTCATTTACAGCTGTTTTTAGCAGTCTGTACATTGCTCAAACAGCACCAGGTGTCAGCTCAAGCATTTTTATTTGGGCATATCTGTGTCATCTGATCTCCTAGGGCAGGGACATTAAAAGGGTTTACAACATTTCTGTGAAGTGGATGTTTTGGAAAAGTGGGGTTTAAATCTCTGAAGCTACTTTAAGTAAGTTATTTGACTTTTTTGTGTCCTTCCAACCTGCTGGAGTTGAATAAGCTGGAGTTGAATAAGCTGGAGTTACACACAACTGGTGCTGCTGGGCAACCTTATCACAGTTTCTGGATGGTTCTTTCCCTCTGTACAGCAGTTATAATGAATACCGTGTAGTGAAGTATCCCTCCACTGATTTGTTTTTATTAACATGGCCTAGAACAGTGATAGTCAGTATCATTAAATATTTTTATCCTTCTTGGATAAAAGTAACAGAGTGGATATTAATTGAACAACTAAAAAGGCTTTATGAAACGTTGTTATATAGATATCTATGTACTTGTTGGGCTTTATTCCTCTCTGAAATGGTGCAGATTTTTTCCGATAATGTTTACCACAAGCTGAAGTGTTTTTTCCACCAGTTCAAAACAGAAGTTGTTAATAACAGTGATAGTATCTACTAAAAGGAGCTATTGCTCACCTAAAGATAGTTTAATATTCAAGATTACTCTTTTCTTTGCTTTCTATCTCAAAGACTTGAGCATGCTGGGGCTTCTTGGTTTTACTTCCAACTTTCAGATTCAATTTTTAAAAGTCTTGCCAATGTTTCCAATTATAGCAGGACTTTGACTTCTATTTCTTGTTCTGTGTCCATTCCCATCATGTTCCAAGGGACATGTGCTGATTTGAATGTTGTATTAATTAACAAGAGAAGTACTTAAAAGTGGGGACTGTGGTATTATTTTCTAAATGCAAACAGTAGCTGTACTTCTATTTCTATTTCATTTGACTCTGCTTACTGCTGTGTGCTGGGGTGTTCAGCATATGCACCCAGCTTCAGTTGGACAGAATACAGTCTTAATTCAATGATTCTGGAAAAGCTGGTAGCTGGACTTTTGGGTTCCAATGTTCTTGTTTTTTCTGTCTGATTTATATATTTCAGACAGTTTTTTGTTGGCCAAGTGGAAAATCTTAGGAGATTATGACTGCCGACTTTGAAGATCCCAATCCTCTAACAACTGATTTTAATGGCTCCTCAATACTAATTACTGCTCAAGCATTTGCTCTCTTTTATGAATCAGTAAAAAATAAGAAGCCATGAATAAAAGTAGTGTGGTTTTTAGTTTCAGCTGAATGTACTCTCTCCTAAATGCAGATAAGTTTTTTCCCTTTTGTTATGTAGTCTTTGCCTAAATGATGCAAATATATTCTGTATCATAGAATCATTTAGGATAGAAAAGACCCCTGAGATCTTCAGCCCAGATATTAACATGGCACTGCTAAGAAATATATGTGTGGATATATTTACATATCTATGTGCACACATTTATCTTTTATATATATATATATATATATATATATATATATATATATATATATATATAAGTGTGTATATGTATATGAGTTACTTATGAAAGGAACAGTGCATCTGGTGAGTTTTGGTTAATCCCTAATTTTAAGTTGCAACCCTAGGACTGAAAAATCAGTTCTTCTAATTTAGGATATTTTAAACTTTTTCTTAAAAGGAATGCTACAGATTTTTTCTCTGTGAATGGGGAAAACCCATCAACAAAGAAGCACACAACACACACACACACACACACACACACACACTCCCCTCTGGCAAGATTAATGTCAAATGAAAATTGAGAAACTAAGTCACCCTGCAGATGTTTTGAGACATACTGTCCAGGGATATTTGCTGTAGACAAGGGGAATCATTGGACACTGAAAGTCTGGTTGAAATTACAGGCCGCATCAGGAATTCTTTGCAAAATTTTATCTTTTGATTGTTCTTGAAGAAAAGATGTTCTAATAAGGCAAAACATTGGTCTTCTGACAACGTAGGCATTTTCACAGAAATCTCTTTTCCACTGCATTTTTTGAGGATGCTTTGGGCTGAGTTCAGATGTAACTCTTGGCACTCCAATGGGGGAAAAGAAATATTGAGAATGATCTATTTCCTGGTTTCTGTTGATGAGAAAGGGGGGAAAAACTGGATGACACAAATTTTGCTTGGTCTTTACTCACTTGCTACGGCTCCCCTGGATTGTGCTTTGTTTATGTTAAAATGTTCCAATCCCCTTTTGTTCTGAAAAGCCAAAAGAGCAGCACCAAGTCCACAAGGATGGAGGCTTCCAAACAGAGTGGACTACAAGGATTTAGCACTCATTTTTTAAAGTTTGGGGGTCCCTCTCTAAAGAGACAGTGCAGATAAAGCTTTCCTAGAGCTGGGGTAGGAAAAAAATACGGGGTTTGTGTGTTTGCCAGTGGGTGGAGAGGGACTTGGGTACAGCCGTGACTTGGCACACTGTGTCACACAGAGTGATGGCACGGGAGTCACTCCTGGGAAGGAAGAATAAACAACTCAGCATTAGAGGTGATACTTCTTCCCCAGCTCTGAAAGAAAGGATTTAAGCTTGACAGGGAAAAATTGCATGGCAATACTCACTATTTTCAGTACTTGACAGTTCTCATTGTTACCAGGAGTCCCATTTCATGTGTTATATAAATATTTCAAATCAAGGTCCCTTAGATGAAGATATTAAGATGCCATCATTTCACAGCAGAATGTCATTGGTGACAGGTAATTCTGAAATGTTCCAAACAGATTTTCTTCTTCTTTATAATTTTTCTTGTTTTTCAGTATTCCTAAATCCCACCCGATTCCTTCCACACTTCTGACTTCCCAGTCAGATTTCATGAAGAGGGTAGCAATGAAAATGCATATTAAAATGCTCTTGAAGTTTATGTATTAAATGACATAGTGCTTGAGTATTTGATTGTGATTTTTTCATGTAATCTACTACTTTTCTGAAGTTTATGATTTTTTTTTCTTTTTTTCACTTGAGGATAAATTCTTGATATATAAGTTGAAGAGAAAATTATAATGTCCCTGGTTGTAGGAATGTTAAGGTAAAATATCTTAATTTAGGGTAAGGTCTCACTAGATGGATATATTGTAGTGAACAGTAAACTGGTTCAAAGTAATTTATCTTTTATTATAGGAGTTTTGGATGATGACAAATGGAATACTCTCATTTTTCATAAGTTAAGTTTGTAATTAGAACAATTTCACACTTTTTTTTTTTTTTGTTTTCAAGAAGCTCTGATTTTGTTGTATAACTAATGGCAGAGTGTAAAAGGATTACAGTGGATTAATTTGCAGCAGCTGTTGTAACAACATCCATAATAGTTCATAAGTATAAAGGTAGGACCTGTTCATCTCTTTTTAATTGTGGGAAGTACATATCAGCTGCTATTAAATCTATGATGTCTAGCTAGGCATGAAAGATGCTTCAGATATAAATTGTCTTTTATAATTAACTAGCTCTGGGCTGCAGATGATTTTGACCCACCTTCTGCAGAAAATATAATCATTATATGTTTGCGACAATGTTCTTCTTTCACATTAGGATACAAATTTCAGTAAAAGTTTTGATATATACTTCCTGAATGTGTGTTGCTAAGGGAATGAAGAACATGCTGAAGTTCTCTATGGAGGAACTGGATTTGAAAGGTGGGATTATCAGATTTGAAGCAATCACTGAATCACAGAATGGTTTGGGTTGGGGGGACCTTAAAGCTCATCCAGTGCCACCCCAGCCATGGCAGGGACACCTCCCACTGTCCCAGGCTGCTCCCAGCCCCAGTGTCCAGCCTGGCCTTGGGCACTGCCAGGGATCCAGGGGCAGCCCCAGCTGCTCTGGGCACCCTGTGCCAGGGCCTGCCCACCCTGCCAGGGAACAATTCCTAATTCCCAAGATCCCATCCAGCCCTGCCCTCTGGCACTGGGAGCCATTCCCTGGGTCCTGTCCCTCCAGCCCTTGGCAATTGTCTCTCTCCATCTTTCCTGCAGCTCCTTCAGGCCCTGCAAGGCCACCCTGAGCTCAGCTCAAAGCTTCTCCTGTCCAGCCTAAACAATCCCAATTCTCTCAACCTTCCATCTGAAATGATCATTAGGTCAGGTGCCACCAGTCACATTCAGCAATGAAATATTCTTTTCTTAAGTTTATGAAGATGCATTTTGAAAACTCTTTTTTTTTCCTTACAGTTTCTCATCTGAAACTGTTCTAAAAGGTGTTCCAGATGCCGATAGCTCTGATTGTAGAAAACTGTTTCTTTCCAACTTAAATCCATGAATACTAATTTGCCTTGCTCTTTAAGGAGAACAGTTTTTCAGCCCTTTAATTTGCTCCATCCCTTTCTTCATCTCTCTCCTATAACTTGTCAAGGCTGGGCTGGTAACACCCCAGAATTTTACAGTATCCTCTACAGATGCACCCACGGAGCCTTGGGGACCAACAGCCTTCCCTGGCACTGCCAGGGGAGCCTTGGGGACCAACAGCCTTCCCTGGCACTGCCAGGGGAGCCTTGGGGACCAACAGCCTTCCCTGGCACTGTCAGGGAGGGTCTCTCTGTGCTGGGGCTGGGGCTGGCCCAAGGGGAGTGACACAAACAGGAGATGTGAGCCTCTACCAGGAAATAGCTCCAAGAGGCTGAGCTCTGCCTGCTCAGCTGTTTTATTGGCTATCCTGGCAAAGAAAAAAAAAAAAAACAACAGGAAAAACCACAATACCCATAAAACATCCTCTGTGTGTGGCAGAGCAGAGACAGGACGTGTGCATGCCCCTCATGGGTCAGTCACGTTTAACATCCCTGCTGAGGCAGGAGCAAATCAAGGTCATATTCTGTTTGTCCCTTTCTATCTGAAATGATGTTCTGGCAGTACACTTTTCCATAGGATTGATTCCAATACCTCTAGTGAATATAACTTGCTTTTAGCATTATAGCTTTGTGTTTGACTTGTGCAAACATGGTTTGCAGCAATAAGAGTGTTTTGCAGGGATGGCTTCTAATGCATCCATCTCCCTTTTCTCCGCAGCCATTTCTGATTGATGAGATCTTTGGTGCAGCCTAGGATTTTTCTTAGTTAGCTGAATCCTCTTGGCTTTTATACTTATGGCTTTCATTCCCATTATCTTCAGTCATGGAGATAATCCAGTTCATTTGCCATGATATCTCATTTCTGCTCCTTATTGACACTGGTCCTAACTTTGTTTTAGCAGTGCTCATCTGTTCCTCATGCCAGGGTAATACAAAGAAAGTGCTAAAAAGATGGGTTTCAAGAATAAAGTTGATTCTTTAATTTCAGAGTATGGTTAGGATTTTATTTCATTTTTTTTTTTCATCCTAAATAACATTAAAATCTCTGACTTTTTTTTTTTTCTCATGGTGTCTGAGTGGTTTTAGCTGAATGTAAAACAATACAATATGTAAGACATGCAACTTTCAAGTCATGTCAGAATAACAGAAACCTTATTTTCCTATATTACTACCCTATAGTATATGAATATAGATGTCACATTTAGAGAAAATTCACCTCCTTTCTGGCTGAATTGTTATCTTGAAAAATATTAATGCTTCAATTTGCAGAAAAACTCAGTCAGCTACTTAAACCGCATAATGCCCTGTAAGCACTAAAATAACATTCAAAGAATGTTGCAACCAGTTATTTCATGCAGGTTTGGTGCCTCCTGAATATGTATTTTTCTTCGTCTCCATGGTCAACACATTATTCAGTATAATATTAACAATGTCAGAATTACTTATTGAGATACAGGCGATGAAAAGGAAAGACCAGGTAAAAATTTAAAATAATGGAAAAAAATATTAGGGGCTACAGGGTTGTCTTTCATGACAGATTTCTATCAGCTTGGTCTTTTCTTGTTGGGCAGGACAGATTTTTGATTCTGAGGGTAGTCAATGCAATATTGTCAGAATAAGTAAAACCCTCAGGGTGGTAACGATGAACTCACTTTGTGCATGAGGCAAAGAGTCCATGTGTTTCTGATGTGTGCTTGGGTCTTTTGGGGAATATTTACTATGCAATGTGGGGGTGGTTGTGTGCTTTGGGGTGGGGGGATGGTTGAGGGTCACTTTTTGTTTCTTTTTCTTTTTGGGATCACTAATTGTGTCAAATTTCAGAATGGCTGTTGAAATAGATAAACTTTGTGCAAACTTCCCATTGCTGGAAACAGTTGCCTGGTGCCTCCCAAAGCTCTGCTGGCCTTGCTGTCCTCTGCAGTTGACTGAAGTCAATATTATCAAGTGACAGAGTGGATACAGTGTGGTTGCAAATTTGGTACCAATGGCAAGCTGCTTTTCCTCATCTTGGGTAGTTTTTGGTAACCTCAACTTGTAGCTTTTGATTTGATTTCTGGGAAAATGCTCCTAATGCAGCCCAGGGGTTCTACAAGCCATTTTCCTTCAGTTGTGTTGGGCTTCTAAATCAGCTAACCCTATAAAACTGATGACTTATCAATCAATTTATTTATTCCATTCTAAAACATTTTTAATTGCTTTATATCTCAAGTGGTTTATGATGTAAATATAATTAGCTTTTTCCTTAAATGAGCAAAGCTGGCATTGACCTTTGATACAGCATTGTAATTTCAGACAATAATTTCAAGTTCATGGCAACCTCTATTCATCACCATTGCAACCCAGAGCTAAACAATTTCCCCTTTAGTCATATTATTAATGGGGTTTTCTACTTAAATGTCCCAGTGTAACCTTCTGATAATTAACAAAGCACGCAAAAGTTTATTCTGCTTTTTCAATACTTGGGCCTCTGGCTGTCTCTCAGATGTCTGAATGGAAATCCCTTTCAACCAGTAGAGGATGTTTGTGTAATGGGTGTGGTTGGGGTTTGGTTTGTCTTAATTCTTTCTTGACAACACCTAAAGTTCATTACACACTCCCAGCTTTGCAATGCAGTTTGGGACATGAATCTGTGTTTAGAAATAGAAGTGCTCAATGCTGATGCTCTCCATGAAAATTTACAGTTATTTCAGAACCAAAGATTGAAACTTGCTGAGTGTAACCCAGTTAATTTTGTCAATACTGAAGTGGCTAATGCAATTGCTTGTTTTCTGTGTGTGCTCTCACAAGATGTAAAAAGGAGTCTATAATTAAGCACTAAAATAAATAAGATGTAATAATGAATTACCTTACTTAAAATGAAGTAGTAATACAGCGTCTCTGTCACGAGACTTGTGAGTGTATTTTGAATGGACAGTGACTGAATTGTCTGCCTTTCTTGGGAGTGTCTTTATAATTTTATAAGGCTTCTGATGAAGACTAGATAATTTGTTGACAGTTGTGCCTGTCTTCTCTAGAGGAACGTGTCATGGTCTTTGGAGAAATTTACATAACAGGAGAAAGAAGGGAAATAATTCTAATTGTGATTAAATGAAGATACATCTTGTAAAAAAATCCTCTTTTTTTTTTCTTGACTAGAGTCCCAGGCTTTAGTTCAGTCACAAAGTCCAAGAGTTTCTGTGACTTTCACTGACTTCACATGGTGATGTGGATGTTAAAATGTGTGAATTTGGGAGATTTGTGCATGTAATAAGTTCATAAGATGTGGTAGATAGAAGAAAAGGGGAAAAAAGGAAGAAAAGTGAACACAATCACAGAATAAAAATTCACTCCTGGATAGAAATCTTTTTGAAAGGTTTTGAAATGAGGGGAGTTACTCGGGTGCATTTGGTATTGTCAGTTATGGGGAGAGACTGCTGGGTTAGCGTTTCACTTTTCACTGTGGAAATGTGCTATTTCTTGATTTGAGGAAATGATGCAGAATCACATCAGCTGTAAAAATTGTTGTGTTCAAGCCATTTATGAAAAATTTATCAGACTTAGGTTCCGAAGGAGAGATTTGAAACTTCTGCCTCTGACAGGGGAGAGTTTCTTTATTTAGATGGACTTGTCCATCAGTGGAGAAAGATCCACCAAACACAAACTGTTCCCAGGGCAGGGGCTGTTCCTCACCGTGGCCCCATCACATTCCAGCAGCAAACACAGGCTGGTGCCCCAGGAGCTGCACTGACAGGACACAGGGAATGGCTCCCAGTGCCAGAGGGCAGGGCTGGATGGAACACTGGGAATTAGGAATTGTTCCCTGGCAGGGTGGGGAGGCTCTTTAGCCATATATGCCTACTAGGCAAAGTGTAGCCCATTCTTTTGAGTCTTTAGAAATTTTCACCAGCACAGATTAGACATCAGAATGGAGAAAAATGCTCTGGAAGAGAGGGAAGAATAGAAAAATGGGAGGTGAGAAACAAACAGTTAAGAAAATGATAATAAATTATACTAATTTCTAAAGCCATGTAATTTCTTTCAACAAAAACAACTTTAACTTTTGATTTTTCATTTCTTCTTCAATTAATATAATAAGGTCTTACAGTTTAATTTACAGCAGCCTGCTAAATTCCCTGGGAGGTGCTCTAGTGGTAATTAGTCATCTGAGAAAATGTAGCAAAGTCCAAATAACTGGCAGATTCATAAACACATCACACTTACAGTGCTATTATAATTTTAGGTTTTTTTTTCTTACAGAAATATGTACATTATGCAGTGTGCAACGATGCACATGGACACATACCTAATGTTGTGGGGGAAGAGTTTAGCTCACAGGTTTTTTCCTAATGGAGGATGGAGAATTGATATTTTCCTTGTGAGTGAGAGTGCTGGAAGTGATGTCATTACCCATTTGTAAAACCTTATCTGAAACTTTGGCCAGAAAAACTGAATTTTGCTTTTCTCCTGTTTTTAAAAGACAGTGAGTGTGGAGCTGAGGCTGAGCTGACCCTAAGACAGGCACAGCTCTGCTTTGCAGTGCTGCAGGTAACCAGGGGAATCCATCCTGCTTCTGGATGGTCCAGCCAGGAATGCCCAACCTTGCAGTGAGCAAGGAGAGATGTTTAATGAGAAAGTGGTGGCATGGGGGAAGAGTGGGGGAAATAATCTCCTTTCCAAAATTTGACACATCATTGTAGGTCTATATTTTGGGAAGTCTGGCCTTTAGGTCATGCTTTTAGCCTCTGGCTGTCAGCCCTTTCACCAAACAAATGCTGTGTATTTAAGTCCAGTTTTCCTGCCTTACAGTGTGGTTCATTGAAATATATTATAACTGTACATTAGTCTTATTATATAAAGTCATATTAAACTCAATGGTGCATGGATTTCTCACTTCAATGTGACTTTGTGTAGTAAAAATGTATATAGTGAAAGGAATTCTTAATGAAGTAGCTACCAAGGCTTCTCAAAGAACAACTAAGGGAGTGAGAATAAAAATTTATTGTTAGCACATAATTTACCTTACAGTCACAGCTGTATTCTTCTATATTTCTTTTTCTGAAGCATCCACAGTTTTACAACATACCTCTTTATCCTTTTTTTCCCTAATAAATTGACATTGTTTTAATAGTTTAGGTTTGGGCTTGATATTGTTGATGTACAAAGAGGAGAACTGGGAGAAAAAGAAATTATCTTCTTGTGGAATGAAGTTAAGCAAGAAAGGAATTTGTAGGTAAGTGAGTCCAAAAGGACAGCAAGAAAACACACTTTCAATGCATAATAGCTAATAAAATTATAAAAAACAAAACCAATACCTCAAATTAAATTAACTGTTCTAAATCATCACTGTACTATTATATTGGCTGTGTATGAATTTTCTGGTGAAGTTTAAGATGTTCTCTGAGATTTCAAAGATCTAAATGTAAAAGAAAATAGGGTAAAGGAAAAGGAAACCTTTCACTCTCTCAGTAGGTGCTGCTACCTCTGTCCCTACAAAATGCTTCCAAGTTTCATTCACTCTGGTTTGAAAAGCCTAAATTGCAAATTTGGAGGAAGAGATCAGCTGTTTAAAGTTACTGTAGTTGGTATATTTATAGGTTGAAATAATTAACTCTTGAATCTTCTATGAATTCAAAATAGGTAGACTAATGCCATGAAATTAAGGTCTTATTTTCAGTGTTTGGCCTTCAGAATCACATTCTGCACAAACCACACCATGGATTGCAGCTCCCATGTCTCACTTGATTGTGAAACTTGAGATGTGACAATTTAAATGTGGTTTTACCAAGTCAGCTGCTTAGTTACATTCATTTTTTCAGCCCCTCTTTCAGTGGAATCTCTTTTTATCCAAAGAACTTGCATAGTAAATGAAATTCAATGGGCTCATTTTCAAACTTAAGCTAATGTGAGACTGCTATGGAAAAAAACAGATGGAACTTCTTGTGTCTGTTCTGCAGTGATGGATCTAGGAAATAGATCAGTTTGTATTTTGTTATGAGGTTTTTTTTAATATTGAAATAAGTTTTTAGATTTTTAGTGCTCTAAGTTAAGGATTCATATTATTTAATAGACAACTGTTTGTAGTTGGTTGGTTGAGACACAGTTCTGACCTATTAATCTCAGAATGAAGGTTACAATGAATGAGGTATCAATTGTGTTCTAGAGCAAGGGAATCATCCTGAACATCTTTCAATTTTTTTAATGAAAAAAAATTTCTTTTTTTCAAGTAAAAGATGCAACTACACACTGCTTCTCCCTTTTTGACTGGTGTGCTTTAAAGGAAATTAAAAATATTAGAAATGTTTTGAAAACATGAAATTAAATATAATTAATTTTGTGGTATACGAGTTTTATGCTGTATTAAAAAGATGCTTAAGCAGTGCTTAAGTGCTTTTAAGGTTCCTTCCCTTCTCCCGCATGGTGTGGTAAATGTGCCAAAACCTGCAGCAGTATTCATAGTCAGGTTAAGTTCTGTGCATGCACAAAAAGACATTGAGAATTTTTTGGGATGGAGACTTGTGGGAATTCTGGGCTAAAGGAGTGACCATGGTGTTACTAAGCAAACAACAAAGAATCAGTAAGAAATTAATCTATACCACAATTGAGGGCATCCTTTTATTTTTCCCACCATTTTATTTTTTCCCACCATTTTATTTTTTCCCACCATTATTTATTTTCCATAATTATTTTCCACTATATAATTCAGTTCAGTCTTTCTGCTGGAAACCTGAAATAATATAATTATTGTTAATGGTGCTATTCACATATGACTAGAGGAGAATTTGGATTAGGATTTTGAAGAGCAAATCTTAATGGTTCCCACATAGTATATTAACTGCTAATAAAAGCAGGTCTTGCTAAAAGGCCTTTATTAGGAAACTTTCATCCCAGCACCTTTTCAGTATTAAATAGTAATGAAATTGCTATCAATTTGGTGTGCTAAATGGAATTGATTACAACACTGTTCATGTTAGCACACACAGAGCATAATGTGGATCAGATTTTGAAAGCTAAGTGAATGCAACATTAAAAATGAGAATTTTCCTTTCCACTGAAATCAGAACATTTATGATTCAGAATAAAAACCTTAATTTTGGGCATTCTAGTTCAAACTATTTTATAGAATAGAACTGTATTTTGTAGAGTAGTAGTAGAGTAGTCCAAAGCTATTTCACACTTAATTGTATTGTTCTGTCTCTTGCAAATTATGTGTGCAGTTTCCTCAGACATTCTTTCTTCTGAATGCAGTTGGGCAAGGTTAAGAGAAATAAATACGTAATCCAACACCACTGTTCAGTTGCCATCTTCCTATGCAACTTCCCAGCATGCAAACCCTTTAGAAGTTAGGTCAGCAGCACAGACATCCAGTTCCAACAGGGAACCTGCTGAGATTCATGCCCTGCTTCCCACAGGGTCTGATAACTCTTGTGGAGGAGAGAGAAGCTTTGGAATGCAGTAAAACAAAAATCACTCTTGTCCTACCTACAGAAGGAATGACATTAGTCAATCCTTTCTGCCCGTGCCTGACCAGCCATCCTTCAGGAAGCCTCACCAGTTTGCAAGGAAGAAGTTTCAGGAACTCCTAGAATTGAGAGAAGTTTCCTTAATGGGCAGCAGCATCCTGTTTGCTTTTCTGATTTCAGGATATGTACAGCTGTCAATGTCCTTTGTAGCTTGAGTGTTCTGTGGATGGTTTCATTGCCCCCCCCCAGATCCTGTCCTCCTGTCCTAGTTGTTTGTTGCCATTTAATTTTTATATATATATATATATATATATATATATATATATACATACATACAAACACACAAAATTATTCTGCAGTTGTACGGTTCAACACTGTCCATCTCTTGGCAGGGTGTTTCCTCCATTCTCCTCCCATATATTTGCCTTCCCCAGAGCTTTGTTTCCAGGTTTCAGATCTCACTGTTGTTGGCTGAATGCTCCCTGGCCAGGTGCTCCCAGTGCTCCCTGTGCTCCCAGTACCACATTGCAGTTTACTCTCTCTCTTCCCTGCATCTAGAATTTGTTGTATTTTCCTTCCCGTCTGCTCGTAGAATTCTTGCAGACCACACTCCCAGTTTCAATCTGCTTGGCTTCCAGGGATCTTTCAGAACTATTTTAACACCTACTGGCTTGGGGAACTGTCTGGCTGTTAAACTTTTCTGTTTAGAAGTCTTGATTATGTTCACACTATGATGAGCTGCTAGCTCTGCCCTCCTCTTCACCTTTATTTCTAGTCTCTTCAGATGATAAACAGAGCAGGAATATTTCTTAATTTTTAATGCTGTTATAATTATATGTAAGACAAAACTGAGACAGAAAATAATGATCATAATTTTATAAAACAACCTATGGTATACATGAATTAAAGATGACATTGCCATGGTACTGCTTGACTTCAGTGAGTTGAACTCACCCTTTTTATGTAGGAATCATTGCTCTGTGTTCTGACATAGGAAGCTAATTGCAAAATCTACAGGACAGTCTTAATAGGAAACTCTAAATAACTGACTGAGTGCAAATGACAGGAGAGATGGAGGCAGGTAGGATGTGATTATCTACACTGGGATTTTGCCAGGGCACTCTTTCTAATATTGGAGAGTTTGCAAAACTTAGGTATGAACTTAGAATCACAGAATCATGGAGTTATTTAGGCTAGAAAAGACCTTTAAGATGGAGTTCAACTGTTACCCCAGCATTGCCAAGGCCATCACAAACCATATCCCCCAAGTGCCCCATCTGCACATCTTTGATGTTGCCTCCAGGGATGGTGACTCCATCACTGCCCGGGCAAGTTGTGCCAATCCTCGACCACCCTTTTGGTGAAGAATTTTTTTCCTAAAATCCATAAAACTAGTGTGTTGCTTAACCCTTGGTGATCTGTCAATTATTAAATATTTTAATATTCTAAAACTGTGTAAGCACACGCATATTTTGGTAATCTCTATTTACATGGAACTGTCATTTCCTGAATGACAAACTGTTACTTATGAGTTCACTGTTGTCAAAATTTTTAAGTATTTGCGTAAGCTATATTAAGATAATTGCTATCTGAAATATCTCTGTGGAACACCTGGCATGAGTGCACAAATTATTTAATGGGACTTAACATCTGATTTAAATAGTCTCCTCTTGAGCAATCTGCACATCATAAACTTAATCCACATAGAATGTGCAAAACTGACAAGATAATGCACTTGCCATAAATTTAGCTGAACTATTCTGCAGAATCTGGGTAAAACACTCTCAGGTGTAGGCAGGGCCATGGCTCAGGAGGGCAGTACCTGCTCAAATCTCACTGACCTCAAACACCACCATTCACTGCAGCATCCTGGGGGTGCTGGTGGGTGAGAGCTGGCCATGCACCAACCCCAACCCTGCCCTGGGCTGGGCCCGGCCCGGGCAGCAGGGGAGGGGATTGTGCCCCTCTGCCCTCAGCTGAGAGCCACCTGCAGAGCTGCCCCAGCCTGGCCAGCACAGTCAGGACCTGGAGCTGCTGCACAGAGCCCAGAGGAGGCTCCAGGAGGAGCAGAGGGATGGAGCAGCTCTGCTGGCAGGAAAGGCTGGCACAGCTGGCATTGCTCACCTGCACAGGAGAAGCTTTGGGCTGAGCTCAGGGTGGCCTTGCAGGGCCTGAAGGAGCTGCAGGAAAGATGGAGAGAGACAATTGCCAAGGGCTGGAGGGACAGGACCCAGGGAATGGCTCCCAGTGCCAGAGGGCAGGGCTGGATGGGATCTTGGCAATTAGGAATTGTTCCCTGGCAGGGTGGGCAGGCCCTGGCACAGGGTGCCCAGAGCAGCTGGGGCTGCCCCTGGATCCCTGGCAGTGCCCAAGGCCAGGCTGGACACTGGGGCTGGGAGCAGCCTGGGACAGTGGGAGGTGTCCCTGCCATGGCTGGGGTGGCACTGGGTGGGCTTTCATGTCCTTTCTAGCCCAAGCTATTCTGTGATCTTGTTATTTCTCTGATGACCAGGGTACTGTGCAATTTTTGGGCATCAGGGGTTTTCCAGAAACTGCTAGTGAAATTTTACAAATATCAGTAGTTACTGATGTATTGACTACTTGGTTAAATAGTGTTGTCTTTGAGGAAATGGAATCAAATTATTCCTGTAAATAATTTATGATATTTATAATATAATATATATTCAGTTTAAATATTATTAGGGATTTAAAATCTTGTAAAAATATGGCATTTCTGTGTATAAATAAATTTAGCCTTTATGGATGTTTAATTTTGTGTACTTTGGAACATGAGAATGAGAGCTGGAGCAAAAGATTTAACACAGTGATTTAAGCTTAAAACAAATCACCTTCAGATAGGGAACACTTGTAGTCATCATTCTGCTTTAATTGCAATCTCAGCCAATATAAATGTTCAGCTTTTGACTTAAGAGTCTTTGGTTTTGGTACAATCAGCTGCTGTAACACACCACTGCTCCAACCCAAAGCCAGTGCTGTCATTTCTAGAGATATAAGAAGTCATCTCATTTTCTGAATGGCAGAATATTACATGAATTAGTATAATTGCAAGCAATATATGTAAATTATATTTAAAATTAAATGATACCTCTTTATATATAACCATAACACATGTATTTATATCTGAGATATATATATATATATATATTCATGCATGTATGTATGTATTTATAAAGTGAAGCATTCCATCTATTTTGTTTAGATGATTTCAGATTCACAGTAGAGTTAGGCACTTGGTTATCCAGTGATTCCTTGGAATCAAAATTTATGCCCAGTTTATTACCTTCTGCAACCTGAAATTCATTATAGGGACAAACACTTCAGGGAGGTTCTCCGGTGTAAGATCAGAAGCAAAAGATTTGTTCCCTTCCTTTTGCATGCTCAGTGCCCAGGAAGGCCCTTCTGGTTGGCTGCTAAGTCAACACAAATCAAAGCTGATCACACCAGTTTGTCCTTTATGATTCACTGCACATGCTTCACCCTATTACCCAGTGTCCTTCTCCTGCTGCTGGGAGCTCTTTCTCTTGGCAGCTGAGGTATTTTTTGGTTCTGTACTTGATATTAAAGTCCAAACGAATCACAATGATGCACAGATTTAAGGTCATTCTAGCTTTTAAATGCTAATTGTCCTGCCAGCAGTTCTCATTTACAAAGGTTTTTAAAGGCCACACACTCATTCTATAGGATTCAGTAGTCGGGTATTTTCTGAAACCAATTAAGAAATGTAACTGGTCTTAAAAAAGAAACCATATGCATTTTGTCCTGGGCTGCTGCATTCACTGTAAGGAGATTAATTTAAAAGCCATTTTAATTAAATTGTGAAAGTTTGGAGTCCATTTAAGTTTATACTTTTTTTTTTTCCCTAAGTGAATATTTTATTAATAGAAGGAACCACAAAAGTTGTAATATTTTTTTTTTTTTTCTTCCATTCCTCACCTTATCCTCTTGCTGAAGGAGATAGAAATAAATCACTTGATAGGCATCTTTTTTTGGGGTGGGTTTTTTTTGTTTGTTTTTAGTTTACCTTTTATTAGACATCCAAAACTTGAGTTTATAAAGTATATTTTAAAACCCCCAAAGAAATAAGTAGATTTGAAATTACAATCAAGCTTTCAGAGACAGAGTATGACAGTTTTTCTGACTGTTAACATGCAGGAGATGAGATGTTCTTGGAGATGACACACAGTATCTGTTTGACTGATGTTCAGTCAAAACTCTATGAAGATCTGTGGAAATCCACAAATGTTTGCCAATGCCACAGTTTTCAACTGAGATTTTCTATGTGTGCTTTTTTTTATATATATATATTTTTATATTATTCTGAAGAGCATAAAAAGAATTTTAAAGAAGCATGTTAGGTATATGCTCATAGAAATACCAAACTCACCATTAGAACTGGGAGTAGAAAAGGACCACCCTAGTGAGTCCATTCCTGCAGCAAAAAGCAATTGGATTATCAGTAAATTATTTATAAATACATTTTCACATATTGAATGTCAACAGCATACTCTCTTTCTTAATGCTAAGCAGAATTGTAAATACAGTGGTGGTATTTTCATAGGAAAATTATTAATGCAATGAACAAATCTGGTGTGAAAAACAAAAGGACAGAGGACTCAGTTTGTGAGCTGCCACCAAGATTGTTTAGATATGATTTAGCTGAGTTCATTTGAGCTGGATGCCAAGGTTATGTTAGTCCTCCACCTGTTAGCAGTTGTCTCCAGGGATCTTTAGTCACAAGCCCTGGTGTCACACATGGATGTGTCTTAGAAGTGTGGGGAAGGGAAGGCAGCAGAAATCAACTGTGCCTGGGCTGTGTAGCAATGGTGGGGTTTACAAACAGAGCAGGACATTCCTGGTCTTGCAATTTAATTGTCCTAGGAAGTGTCAGGGTTATAGAAACCCTTATTGCATTTCCTGGAATGGAGGGAGCAGGAGCAAACAGCAGTGGTGAAGGAGAGCTGTGGAATCATGGAATGGTTTGGCTTGGAAGGGACCGTGGGCAGGGACAGCTTCCACTGATCAGCTTGCTTCAGCCTGGCTTAAATGTTCTTTTCTGCAGTAGGCTTAACAAATGCACAGAATTACTCTTCAAAGTTTTAGGATGTTTATTGCAAATGTTTGTTCTTGCTCCTCATTATTCTCCTCTCTAGGTGCTCACAGGACAACCATGAGCATATTCTGGCATTCAGTGGTGATATTTCCTTCTGTTCTGTTGCCATGCTGAGTATGATTCCACGCTGCCCTGTGCTCCTGCTATACAGACACTGTTCTTCTGTGATCAGCACTTTGTGACTCTCCTGTCAGTGCAATATGGTCAGCACCTCAAACTGTTTGCATACAACTGGTGAGAAAATGAGGTTCTTCACTTTGCCAGAGTGCTAAGGTTGAGGCATGTGGTAGAGAAGTCATCCTTTAAAATCTGTGATTTAACAGCAAATGACAGCATGAAGACTGAATTCATTTGGATACTAAAACACTTTACTCAAAGATCAGCTCAGTTTTGCTAAAGACACCACTTCTGTTTCCCACAGGAGAGAGAGCACAGTCTGCCTGGAGGTTGCACATATACTTTATTTAGTTGAGCACACCAGAACTATTCTGTAGTTTGGAGCAGAAGATGATATTTCATCCATTTCTGGCTTGTGTAAACATTCATACAGAAACCTCAGAACTCCAGATCTGAGAATGTTGCAGGCTCTCATGACTGCCCGCTGTCTGCATGGGGTCTTAGCTTTGCTATCTCCTCCCCTTTTTTTTTGTTATCATCCTTTCCTCCCCTCTCCTACCTCCATTGCATGAGTCAGTCACATCTGAAAATAGGAATCTACGTGGAACTTTTGCAAATCTCATATTTGCATTTTCTGTCTGCAGTGTAATAACTTTCTATAATTTTCTACAGATTTATATAAAATTCAATAACCCTCGTGCATTCCTGGCCATCCCAAACTCTCTTCAGAAAAGCTGAAGTCATTTGCACTGGCTTTGCTTCATCCCCATCCAAATCTGTTTGGAGTGTGGGAGTGGGCACTGCAGGGTGGATTGCTACAGGGGCTGAGCCCCACAGTGCAGCCCCAACCCTTGTTAGGGCATTATTTGTCACAGCTTGGCTGTAAATGATCCTTTCATGGCTGTGCCAGTGAGTACAGCCCTGACTGTCAGGAATAACAGTGTTATTCTTCTCAGGTGTTAATGACTCCAAATGTTGGAAGTCACTGGAGAGTAAGACCCTCTATGAATAGCAAAGGAATTGTATTTTGTGCTAACTCTGACTCATGGCTTGGAAGTTAATGAAACCATTCAAGTTGAGTACTTTAATCTCACAAATTGGTTATCACAGCCTTGTGGCCACTTCTTGTTTTATAATAAAGCATAACACAAAATATCTGTGAAGGCTTACAAAATTAAACTAAGGGAAATATGTGCAATTTTGAGCTCATTAGGAGCAATTCATATTTTCATCTGTCTCATTAGAGATGTTTTCATGAACTAGGAAAGTACTTTTGAATCTGTGATTTTTAATTTCCCTGCCAACTGGCGTGAGCTTTTTGGGATTGTTATTTTCTTTTAATTTATTTCAAAATGTTAAAAGGAGGAGGAAAAAAAAAAAAAAAAGAAAGCTCAACACCACAGGAGAAATTAGAAGAAAAGCAAGGCACTAAGAAACAAGTGAACTGCATGAACATGATAAGAAATATTTTATAGTGGGATTTTTATACATATATATATATCTCCTGTTTTGGTACTTTGATGACAGTGCATGGAAACAGAGCATAGTGGAAATGGAGTCAGAAGATGCAGTTTGCATTGCAAATGCAGATGCACAGGTGAAGTACACCAGCTTGAAGAATGACACTTGACCTGATGCTGCTATGTATGTTTATTGAAAATCTGTCAAATTTCTTTAAGTCAGATATAACCTCGGTGTTGCTGTGCTTTTGCTGTACAAAACAGAGCAGTCTGGCCTTTGCTAGTGCTGGTAGTGAACCATTTGAAAATGTTTTGTTTGAAGGCTAGAGGGGGAACTGAGGCATCACAGGACTGTAGTGACTAACAGAGGATACTTCAGGTGTTGCTGGGCACATAATGCCAGAGATTAGCCCCTCTGTAGGACTTCAGGTTTCAAGGTTATTTTCTTTTGAAATGCAAATATTCAGAACCTATAGGTACATTTATTCTTTTAAAGGTCTATTTTAATGGCTGAAAAAACCCTGGAGAAGAAGAAAGCCACAGTCTTTCATTTCTTTGCATGACACTGTTGTCCATACAGTGAAGTCTCTGTTGTGCCATTAATCCTTGCTTTAACCTTTATGTTGAGGTGATTTCCCTGCCAAATCTGTGCTTCATTTTAGTCATGGCTTTCACCATGTGGTTGTAGGCAGGGATGGAGACTGAGGGTAGAGCTCAGCAGGGGCAGCTCTGGCTCAGGGACAGCACCCAGGGAGCAGCTGGAGCTGGGCAGAGCAGGCTCAGGCTGGAGATCAGGGGAAGGTTCTGCTTCCCCAGAGGGTGCTGGCACTGCCCAGGCTCCCCAGGGCACAGCCCCGAGGTGCCACAGCTCCAGGGGCAGAGAGAACACTTCAAGCATAATTTCCTTTGCAGTTTTTCATGGAAAAAGCCATGAAGTTCTGGAATGGCCTGCCCGGGGAGGTGGTGGAATCACCATCCCTGGGTGTGTTAAAAAAAAAGTGAATATAGCACTCGGTGCCAGGGTTTAGTTGAGGTGTTAGAGCATGGGTTGGACTCGATGATCTTGAAGGTTTCCCAACCCAGTCATCCTGTGAATTCTGTGAATTCAGGTTTCTGCTGAGATTGCCAGCAAGGCTGTCACAGTGCTAGTCAGGATAATTCTTTTTTATGATGCCAGTATCTTTTCTTTATGAGCTAAACAGAGGCTGCCAATTTGTATCAGGGACATCACCAAACACCAGTAATGTCACTGATTTTTACATGTGCAGCTGCAGGATCACACACAAAATAATAGCAATGTTGGTCATTAAAAAACTTATTTCTTTATAACTCCCAATGTCTGTGTGGTAATCATGGTGAAAAGCACTGAAATATGTAGTAATTCATTATAAATTCAGCTTTTTCACAGTGACAGCCTATCAATTGATGTTGTCATGAGTGTCTTCACAGGAACTGTGTCCCTGTTTTGTTTTCATTTACCTGTGAGCTACAGTTAGGCCTTGCAGAGCAGGTATTTGCTTATCAGGAGAAATCACCTTGGACTTTGCATTTTTAAACCATGTGTTTCAAACCATGGTGCTGGAAATATGTGTGTGGTGGTTGGACAAGGCTTAGCAGAAGCTGAACCCTCCTCTATATTGCAATACTTTGAGTTTCTTAAACTGTTTCTGAGGTCTTGCCATGCAGTGTAGATTGAAATGCCTCCTATTTCCTGCTTTTCCCAAGCATACAGACATAAATCTGTCATACACTGCAACTCGGTTTGGCATTATATACTGAGAAAATGAACTCAATAGCAATATAATCTTACTTTGCAATATAACCAAACTGCAGAAAACATTTCTGGAAGTACGTAGATTTAGGGATCAAATAAAATTTAAGTGTGCTGATATGTAGGAGTTTATGAAGGCACAACTTCTTTGTTGAGAGGCATTTTTCCTTTTATTAATTCAAGTAAAACTCATCTTTCATTTTAACTCTAGTTTATTTCAGTTTCCACTCTGCACAAAATAGGCCTGGGTTTTTTGTATTTTTTCCCCCTGATGTCCTTCATTAGTATTGTGGTTTAATTAAAAATGTCACTACAATTAATTTAGTAGCTATTTATTTTGTTTTCTATAAATCTGAGATATTAAGTTTCTACTAGAGAGACATGTCCTATCTCAAAAAAATGACAGTATGCTTAGCCATTAGAACTTGTGCCATTTTAAAACCTCAAATTACAATAGTATTCTCTTTGCATTTTTCCAACAAAGTCTGAATACATTTGTGAATTCTACTGCCTGAAAAGACAGGTAGGAGACTTTATGTGGGGCAATTCTTAGCTTTCTATAGGATAGCTTTATTTTTTTGTAGAGGAGTATTTTTTAACAGTTTTTAGTATTTTTATTACAACAGTTGAGTTTGGTTGCAAAATTTTATATCTATAGATAGAAACTTCTTGTAGTTGCAGTGGGGAATCATTTGCACAAATAAATTTTCTGTTTTAAATCTGCTTCAGTATAAAGAACCAGCATAAAACATGTCTTTCAGGAAAACCTGAGAGTTCTGAAGCCCTGACCATAGATTATGTAGTTCTACAGAGGCTGTAATGTTCTTTTTATAATAAAAATGCTAAATGGAAGTTTTCCTAGAGAAGTTTTCCTACTGCCAAGCTCTAGTCTCAGAATATGGGTTAAACGGAAAAGTCTGTATCTTACTTTTTGGGTAATGACTGTGCAGGAATTGGGGTGGTGTTCCAGGTCTGGAGAGAACATGAGCACAGTCACATAGTTAAACTTCATAAAAAAGTGTAAATCCAATTTCATTCCTGTCTGTTAATGTGTGAGCTCTTATCTGAAATGGATTGAGGTCAAGTGCAGTGGTAAATGATTGTGTTGATCTCTCTGCGAATGCTTTACAAAATACAATATTTTAATAATTTCACAGGACACACCTCCAAGGAAAGGATAATACCTAAAACTGCTTTAGGTAATAGGGCTTTTTTTTTCCCCACTGAGTGTGCACTTGGTTTTCACAGCAGCTCCAACAAAATCACCTCCTTCATGGCGTGGTTTGCACACAGGGCTGCATGTCTCACATGAGCTCAGCTGGTGAGCAGTAACTCATTAACTGCAGTACCTGGAGCACTTGTGATGCTCTAAACAGAATTCTGGAGTAGTCTGAGAATTTTATATTTAAAAAAAATAGCTCCACCCATGGGTATTTGAATGTTAGGAAGCAATCAATGTGTACTGTGTGCTTTTAATGGGAAACTTAGGAAGCGGTAAATTAAATTTTTGAATTGTCTTCAGCATTCCAGTAGATATCAAGGGATAATGCCACACTTAGGGCTTTGTAGACATTAGTAAGGAACACAAAATAGAATGAGTTGTATTCATCTTACTGTAATTAAACATAAAAACAGTTCAAGCTAGGAGTGCTCTTTGAATTGTTGTGAGCAACTGAGATCCAAACACTTGGCAATAAAAGAGCTGAAATAATCTTTGCTGGGTTGGGTTTTTTCCTTATTGTAACTTAACAGCATTGACAATTTTATTTCTCTTGACTAAGTGTAAACATTGGCACATAAAATCTATATATTTCTATCTATGAGAGAGTTAATGGTCTATTAGAACTTAATCAGCTTTGTTGTGCTTAGGACTTTGTATCATAGCATTCTGTCATATTTTTTCAGTCTGGAAAGCCCTTGGTCCTAGGCTGGGGATACATCTTAGGTGACCCATGAAGTTTATTATCCCATATATCAGAACACAGAGTCTTCAAAATTCTTCAGAATCCCCTGAAGAGTTTTATAGCACAGCCTGGCATCTCCTTTTGAATTTTAAGAATACAGAATCATTGCCTGTCAATGAAAGGATTTATTCCTCCAAAGTGGTACTTCATTGAATTTAGGCTGTGAAAGTTGGAATCCTAAATTCCTGTAAAGCCTAATCATGGAGGCATCCTGGCAGTGCTGTGGATATCTTTTTACACTAAATCTCATATTGTATTTTGGAACATCTCAACTTGGACAGACTGGAGCAGATCAGGATTTATCCCCCATATCCCCTGGATCCAAAACCTAGGTATTACATTCCATAATGCCTAAACAAGTACCTTTATCCCCTAAGAAATATGAGACTTTGCTTGTAGTTGACTTTAAAGTGCAGTTATAGAAGTGTAGAAGACCTGGTACTTTGTTATAATTTAGGGCAGCTGGCTCCAGAAGACAAACTGGGAATGGTTAGTTGGTAAATGAAAGGTAACAGAGAATCTTACCCTATTCAGTATATTTCTAGATTCTACGAAGAGGCTGAATTGTTAGGGCAGACAGCTGCCAATATTTGCCTTTTAGATCCCACCTCCTGGCTGCATGAGGAATTTTTTGATGTTTAAGTTTTAAGAAAAAAGGGGTAAAATACACTAAAAAAAGTACTGGTTAGAAGCAAAGCTTGGTGTTTCTCATGTGCACATGAACATGTACAGAGTATATTTTTGTATATATACAAAGGCAGTGTAGGAGCACAGTGATGTGCAATTGATATCTTTTCACCCTTGTTCTTGATCCTTAATCAGAAGTTTTAGCTGCTGCTGTACAGTTAACAAATTAAATAACAAGAATAAATTGCTTAAAAATGCAATTTTAAAAATGGTAGGGGATTTATGCCCTGGTCAGCATAGGCCATTAGAGATCCCAAGAACTTTAAAGTACATAATTTCTGTAGTGTTCTTATGAGAGCTGCATTTGTAAAGAGTATGGGATGCCAAGGACTTCTACATTGCTGTTCTGAATTTGAATTCCCTGACACTGTAGTCTTAATTCCCAACTTGTCTTTATTACTCTCAGTACTGTTTATACACAGTACACACTCCAGGTTTTGAAACGATGTGAAGCTTTCTTGACTTTCAGATATAATTGTGAGCAAGGTGGTTTTTTTGAGCCACAGCAGGATATTTCTTAGTGCAAATAAATGGGAGTCATTAGAGGGATATCTGAACCTCAGATGCAATATCTAACCACTCTCAAATTGCACGTGGAAATCCCTGCTGGCCTGGTCTACTCTATGAACAATCATTAAGCTCCTTAAAGTGCTTAGTGTGATCTCATAAGCATTGTTGGGCTGAGGTTCTAACAAAGTTATCCTCTGCTCTTAATGGACACTGCACCAGAGTTTGGTATGATTTTATATCCTTCATTAAACTGCTGCCACAGGTCTGCCTGGGGACATGCCCATTTGGCCACTCTGGAATTGGCTACTATTTTCATATAATAAATGAAATAAATTCCAAAAAAATAGTTCAGCTGAGATAAGAATCAGTGAAATGACAGGGCTTCTAGTTTGCTACAATTTTATTTTATTGCTGTGAATTAGCCAATAATTGATTTTAATCTAAATGGGATAAGACAATTTTTTTTTTTTAAAGCACCTGGAGACCTGGAAGTTCAGAACTGTGAAGTTCAAGGTCTGGTAGCATGAAGAGCTGATCACAGGCATGGCCTGGAGATACTGTAATAATGCACATAATTCATGAAATGTGAAACATGTGCAGAAGAAAAAAATTAAAAGAATGATGGTCTTGCAGAGAAAAAGCAGCAGAATTCTGTAGTCTTTGGATCCTTTATGAAAGCTCAGACTGTCTAATACAGTGAAAGATCTTTAGAATATCGTTATTTGACTTTGTCGTTTGTGTTAGAGCTGAACTGGTATTTTGTTCAATTTTCCTGTCTGTCTCAGCAGTCTGTGTACACACAGACAGGGAGACAGAGAGAAGAGGTCTTCTTTAGTTTAACTTGTGGAGAGAAAGTGTGTTCAAAATGTCTGTTGGACCCTCTGAGTATGTTTGAACAGTTATTTGGCACTCTATTCCTATTGTGCTCTTATTAGCCCTTAGTTAATTAGCTACAGATTTTCAGTAAAGAATTACACATTTAACAACTGAAAGGAGGAAAGGAGCACTGTGAGAGCACTGAAGGACAGTGCACTGGGGAACTGGAAAAACAGCTCTGGAGAGGAAAAAGCTCTGCTCCGGGGCCAGCGATGGCCCCAGAGAGCTGCCCCTGCCCAGGAGGCAGAACTGCTGCCCTGGGCAGTGCCAGCCCTGAGCAGATGGTGCAGAGAGGCTGTGGAGTCTCCTCCCTGGGGATATTGCAGAGCCACACGGACACACTGCTGTGCCCTGTGCTCTGGGATGGCCCTGCTGGAGCAGGGAGGTGCCACCAGAGGAGCTCCTGTGGGCCCTTCCAGCCTCAGCCAGCCTGGGATCCTGTATGATTCTCTTCTGTCTCAGTGGGAAAGGCTGTTTTCCAATAAAAGCAGAATTTCTAAGCTATTTTCTTAATGTTATTTTCAAGCTTTCTTCCCCTAAACCCTTAAAGTATCACCTGTTTCAATCAGGCGTCTTAGAATAATACATGGCACTTTAACATATTTGCATTATGGTTACTCTTGTCCCTTTCTGTTTTCTTCCCCCAAGTCAACTTAGAATAGTGGAAGAGGAGAGGAGAAAAAGAGAGTAGGCCACAAATATTCCTTATTCATAACATTTGTGGCTTTCTTTCCTATTTCCCTCCTGCCCTCACTTATCTTCCTTGTCCATTTCTACTGAGGAGAGAGAAAAAAACCAGACAGATAATAGAACTTTAATTGAATGTTGAAATTCTTTCTGGACAAAGGTAGTGTGAGCCATTCTCTGCTGATGCACTGCTGAATGTCCATCTGAACTGATAGAAAAAAAATGGATGACAGTAATATCTTGGAGTTCTCCTAGAGAGCATTTGGAGTGAGGGGATTTGTTGGCAGATGTGGGAATGGCAGTCAGGAGAGGCTGTCACATGGAAAGAGTATTTGATAGTGTCAGTAAAGGCTTTGCTTTTAGAACCAGGTTTGTGTGTGGTGCCTTCCAGCAGAGAAGCAAGGTGAGAGCAGTTGTGCGTGAAGAGTATGAGGGCATAGATTCAATGTTTCCCATCAACAAGTCTGTTTTATTTGTGTAGTATTGATGATTTATCCAGTATTGATGACTTATCCCTACCAAGAGATAGAGAAGCAGGGAAACAGTAAAAGCAAATAAGATGAGGGAAAATGCAAGAGACCCACCCTTATACAAACTAAATAAAGGCTAATTATGCTGAGCAAAACATTAAAATCATTAAATTGATAGGTACACAGATAAATGAATCTCTGGCTCCATGGTGTTCTAATGAAATTATGAATGAGAATAACTTTTCCCAATTAAAAAAAAAAAAAAAAAAAGCATGAACTCTCAGAGAAAAATAAATATATCAAAATAAAAGTAGCATCTGACACTTTGAGATGAGAAATTAAGTCTTGTAAGACATGGGTGTTTACATTCATGACAGCCAACTCTGCAGAGATAATTGCAAATATGACAATCATGGCACTGTTGATTTGCATTGTAAATATTAGTAATTATTTATATTTAAACTGTCTTCCACCTACAGATCTCCTACTATTTGTGGTCATAAACTATTAGGCCTCACTTGCAGCACTTTTGCTTAAACTTGAAATCACCAGCCGGTCCTGATTTAGCTATGCTTGAATTAATGAGTCTTCTTTAATAAAAATTTCTGAATTGTTTCAATGTAAAACAATAAAAAGCAAGCAAAACATGTTTAGTAAAAGACCTATTCCAACCAGCAACTCTGGAAAGAATAGCAAAACGGAATTATTTAAATAATGTTAAGTACAATTGCAGAATTGAGCAACAAAGTGGTTATAATGTGCATGGTGGTTACTCATAATTGATAACCTTTCATAATTCTGTGTTTACTGCATGGGAGCAGTAAGGCCACTGGAAATATATGGAATATATTCCTCAAGCAATCCATTATGACACTTTTCTACCTGTTATTCAGTGAGGGAACAAGCAGGTTTGCTGCACCCCTTTGCCTTGAGCATCTTGCATCTGGATTTTTCAGATCTTCTAAGCCTTTTAAAATTGAGAGGGCTCCTCCAGGCTGGGTTTCTATTTTATCATTTGGCATCAATGAAAGACAGTAAGAGAATGTTTACTTACATACAAGATAAGCTTTTTACTTGCAGATAAGCAGTAGGGAGTGTGAGTCAGCCAATATTTCTACTGCCTGATTACAGGGAGCACTGCAGAACTTTTGACAAATCTTTTGACTTTTACTTTTTCATATTCACTCATTGAAAGTAGAGCATATAGGGGGAAAAGTCTGTCTTCAACTTGTTTTCCTAAAACTTTAAGGAACAGCAGACTTAGGCTGATAAATTGTCAGAAACAAAGATACATTTTCTTAGAAGTGTTTTAGGATTAAGTGAATGCAGGATCTTTTCCAAGAAGGCAGTCTCTGTATCCCACACGGGTACTCAGGGAAGGTCTGTTGCAAATGTAAAAAATGGATCATTGCTGAGAAAACAAAGCCTCACCATTTCCTCTTGGAACCTGGAGCTGCAAGGGTCTGCTCAGGACTGCTCACCATGGCACGGCAGAAACTCGTGGGGACAAGGGATCAAGGAGAGCAGTGAGGAGAATGGAATTATTTCCAGTGAGATTGACTTATTCCTGATTAAACAGGCCTGAAAGTTCAGCTGTTGTGTCAGGGGCGCAATGGAAGCAGATTGCTGAATGTATGACTAGCTATACACTAAATATAATCACTAAATATATCAGGTACTAGGTGTTACTTTCAGCTTTGTGATAAATCCCAGAACGTGGAATATCTTGGGTTGGAAGGGACACACAGAGATGATGGAGGAGACCCTGCACAAACAGATCTTGTGATTTTCCTCTTGTGATCGACCATTAGCAATGTACAGCTTTGTAGGACAGAGTTTTTCTTTAGTTTCTGACACTTTCCCAGGAATTTGAAGTAACTATTGTATTTTAGGGACTCAAATGGATGTCCTCTTTAAAGCACTGAGGCAAACTTGTAACAGGATTTATTGCTGATGCTTGATTCAATATTTAAGAAGAAAAATGCATAAGAAATTATTGATGGACTGTTGAAAAGAAATCAAACTTGCATCATTGTCTGCTGTGCTTAAGTCTTAATTGATCTACATGATAAACCTCGAGTTCTGTCAGGGGGAATTAATTTATAATGTATGGGGTATTGCACTTGTTACATGAGAAAAGCCTCAGGACAAGAAACAGAAAAACAACTCTCAGTAATATTTACAGCTTGAAACACATTCAAAATCTAAAAAGAAATTACGAATGCCTCTTGATTTGAAATCGATCTGAAAATAAAGCAGATTTTCAGTCTGATGGAAGTAACCTCCTAAACTGTCTAGAAGTACTCCACACCATTTTGTTTTAAATGACAGACAATTAATTTTTCTTTGGTTTTGCCCAGAAAATATTTTCACTTTTTCTTCTCATTTTAAGTAGATAATGAGCCAGTGTAAGGTGTTAGTGTCAGTCCCAGATGCTCAATCCTATTTTCTTTCTCCTTACAGTTAAAGTGTAGTGCCCTGGAATGACAAGCCTAAGGCATCATTTCCAAAAGCACATGAATGATTAGTGTTCCTTGACACTATTTTAGAAAGTAATCCAGGAATTTAGATTCATTCTTAGGCATTGCAAACAAGTATTTTTGTTCTTCATGATGAAATGGACTGGCTGTGTGGACAGTGCCACTGGAGAATTAGACAATATTACCAGGATTATAATGTCAGCTTCCTAATTGTCAATTAATTGTATTATAGTTTGCCTAAAGCAAAAAGTGCTGTGTAGAACATCAGAGCAGAGTTTCCCCCAGTATTTCTGTGGCATGTTGATAAGTAAAAATTTAATTTTCCAGTGCAAATAAGTGTGAAATTAACTACATATGAAACACTTTTTTTTTTTACAGCAGAAGTATCTTTATTGGCTACTTTAAAGTTTACTCAGCAATCTGTTTAAAAAGTCACTTTGGCTAGGTGCTTACAGGAAATACAGTGCAGTGGATTAATCCAGTTTGTAGGCTGTTTTCCAAAGAAATGCTTAATAAAAAGAATTTCATGCAATATGCTATTAGAGCTTCATTCACATTAATAAGACTCTGTTCTCAAACTATTAAGCCACCTTCAAGATAAAAAAAACGAGGGGACTCACTGTACTCTGCATGTACAACCACGGCGATTAGTTTCTGCTGCTCTTGTACCCTTCTGAGCCCAGCGTACACGAGAGAAAAAACAATGTTTTTTCTCACAGCTGAAGAGAAATCTTGCTGCCATGAATTTTCCCTCAGACAAACCAGGAAAATCCAGAAAGGAAGTCAACAGTTTGGTTTGCTGTGGCTCCCTGTGTGTTGTGGGAATGAGCCCAAGGGGTCAGAGAAGGAATGGAGAGAATTCCGTGCTGTGAAGTGACCACAGGAACTGTGAGTGTGTGCACCAAGGTCACACTGGTTGTCCACACAGCAGCCAGGATGGAAACGGTGCTGGCCAGGAAAGTGGCACATGTGGCACCCAAAGGGCTGGCTCAGAAATTGCTTCAGTGCAAACATCACCAGGAGGAGCAGAGGGATGGAGCAGCTCTGCTGGCAGGAAAGGCTGGCACAGCTGGCATTGCTCACCTGCACAGGAGAAGCTTTGGGCTGAGCTCAGGGTGGCCTTGCAGGGCCTGAAGGAGCTGCAGGAAAGATGGAGAGAGACAATTGCCAAGGGCTGGAGGGACAGGACCCAGGGAATGGCTCCCAGTGCCAGAGGGCAGGGCTGGATGGATCTTGGCAATTAGGAATTGTTCCCTGGCAGGGTGGGCAGGCCCTGGCACAGGGTGCCCAGAGCAGCTGGGGCTGCCCCTGGATCCCTGGCAGTGCCCAAGGCCAGGCTGGACACTGGGGCTGGAGCAGCCTGGGACAGTGGGAGGTGTCCCTGTCATGGCTGGGGTGGCACTGGATGGGTTTTAAGGTCCCCCCAACCCCACCCATTCTGTGATTCAGTGATTGCTTCAAATCTGATAATCCCACCTTTCAAATCCATTTCCTTCCACAGAGAACTTCAGCATGTTCTTCATTCCCTTAGCAACACACATTCAGGAAGTATATATCAAAACTTTTACTGAAATTTGTATTCTAATGTGAAAGAAGATCATTGTAGCAAACGTGTCATGGAAGGGGTTGCAATGAGATAAACTTTAATGTTCTTCCCTACCCTGTTATTTTCTCTGTTATGATAGATACCCCTGAACACCGTAGAGAACAAACTCAAAATTAAAATATGTATCAATTCAAAATAATAGATTGTAGATTTTTTTTTAATATACAAAAGATGAAAAGTGCACAAAGGTGATAAGTAAACTGCATGGACATTTACATGCTTATTTTGCGCGAAGGATTAATATGACTTTCAGACAGAATTTATTTTCTTGAGCTGTTAATGATCTGCCATTTTACTCCCTAAATTAGTTCTCAAAGGTCAAAATGAGATCAATTATCCAGTAATTTGGATCTCTTAATTGGCTCAGTTGTGCTTGAAAAGCAAAGCTTCTGTTTTATTTCTCTAGCTCGAAAAAGAAGCTGGAAAAAAAATTTCAAATTATGGCTAGAATGACTTTTTGGATTGATATGCAAAATGATAATATGTGTAGATGCATTTTTGGAGTCTTTTCAGTGGAATTTTAAAATTCTTTCCATTCCACATTGAGAATTCAGGAATATCAAATGCAGTGTTCTTCCTAAATCGTGTTCTAAAGGGAAAAGGGAATTTAAGTAGATTCCCTGAATTTTAGGGGACTTTAAAGGAAAGCAGAAGAAGAATAGGAATAAATATAGAGATTTTTTTGATAATACAGTGATGAATGATCTACAGATCTCCAGTGGCTTGAACAGGAATGAGGACACACCACAGTGGCTGTTTAGAGCACTCCTGGGCCTGAGATGTGGTGGGTGATTTCAGAGAGTTATTAGGAAAAGAAATCAGGAGTTGATATTTCTCTCTGCATTCCCTACTGTCAAAGATTTGGTTAAATTTTGGATTAAAACCAGATTTGTCAATAATTTTCAAGTTAAAAACTAGAATAATACAATCTACTAAAATCATAGGGATATTGGAAGGACATATACTTGTATCCGAATTTTCAGTGAAATTTTCATTAGTGGTCTAATTTCTAATTTTGTTCTTTGTCTTTCCATGTGTATTCCAGAGATGAAACATTTAATTTCCAATTTAAATTTGCATAGATAATTTTTATTCTGTTCTTTCTCCTCAAGGTAAAGAAAGTAGAAGAGTTTAAATATCTTTTGATATTTTATTTTTTAGGTGTAATTAGTCCTTTTGTAATAGTTCTACTAAAAATTTAAAGATTTTTATTTCAAATTTTTAAAAAATCAGCTTTTGCTATTAGAGGGTTGAGAAACCACTTTTTGGGAACTGGGCAAGAATATAAAGAAGTAAAACAGTCACTAGATCTACTACATTTAGAGATAGTTGCAATATTCATATTTTTTGGAATATGGTATTCAGATTTCTTTCTTTAGCATTTTTACAGGAAAAGTCTTTGTAAATGCTTGGAAAAACAGGAGCAATTTCTTACTCAAATGTCTCCTTTTGTTGTTACACCTATGGATGGACTGGTTTTATTTGTGAGATTACAATGCTGCTGTTAATGTGGTGCTACTGAAAGTCAAGTTTTTAACATGCCTGTGCCAAAATATGCTTGTATTTTTAAATTGATCTTTTTAATCTTCATAGTTTTAAGGAATAATTTTTTTTTTTCTTTAAACTTTGACTTTTAGTCTTCCTCAGCCTCTGGCTGGGTTCCTTGGGTGCCTCCATGAAGTGGATATTTCTGCCTCATTACCACATGCCATCTGATTTTATTGGCGTATCAAAGAAATTTTTTTTCCCCTTATATCAAGATGTTTAGGCAGCAGATGTTCCTTAAATGCTGGTAACTGGAAAATATGGATTCTTCATTACTTACAAGTTGTTAAGTTTCTGCAGCGTGTAACTAAGTTATGTTTGATCACTGAATAGGCTGCTTCAGTGGGAACAGTGGAAAGGTTAGATTATTTTTCTCTTTATTGAGCCAACTCTTCCACTGGGAGATTATTCAGGTGAACTGAAAATAGAAAATCACGTTTTCAATTTTTTTTTTTTTTTTTTAAAGAGCTTCAGGATATTTCCATCATAAAATTGTACCAATTCAGAAAATGATTACAGAAAGTTTGGAGCTGCACTTGAAACACTACTTAGAGTAGACTGATTCTTCCTTATAGCTGATAGAAAAGATACTTTCTAAAAGAATACAAGTTTGTGGAACTAAAAATAAACACGAGCAACTTTTTTATCCCAAATGTCTGTCACGTTCTTCCTATGTTTCCGAAAGCATTATCAGTCATGCCTATAGTGCTGTTAAAGAGCACCTACAGGGATTACTTTCAGCACTTAAAAAAATAATTGCTCTCTAAGCAAAGATTTAATATTTTTGTGCTTTTTATGGTTAGAAGGCAAAATATTTTGTTTAAAGGGACCTGCTTGTTTGATGTATTTTTCCAGAGACTGGTTTAAAATTACTGAAGTCCTGAAAAAACCTTGACCTCCACTGAGATTATATAAGCACCTTGTGATTGCTTTTTGGCAAAGATCACCCTCTGGATTCCTTCATGGATTATTTACATTAATATGTGTCCATGGGCGTGTACTTATTTTTAAGATAAAATTTATTGTCAGAAAAGAGAATCAATATGTTATTGCCATAGTCTGCAGTGTATTTAATTTGCATGTTGGCACGTTGTCCAAATGCTTTCAAACAGCACGTCGTATTAATAATTCTGAGAGTCACAAAGGGGATCCAGCTGAAACTGCCTCACAAAATCATACAAAAAATCATATATTATTGAAGAGAAAAAGACTACAGCAATTTTGTATTTTCTTTACATTTAATTGCTTTTTGTATTCAGGGATTTTGCTCAATCCTAAGTTACTAAGTGCAGTATGTTAAATACAAACTTTTAATGACTATTTGTGTTTATTTGCAAGTCTGAATATGCCCTGTGGAAAAGAAGTTTGACCATTGTTGTGTGCTGAAATTTAATATCTTTTGCTTTCAATCCCTTGTTTTGAACCATCAATCAAGATGGATTGAAAACACTCTACTTTGTGTAGTACAAATTTTCCTCCCCCTTGTTTTGTTTTATGACTCTGCCACGTTATTTTTCCCTAGGACATCTTTAACCTCAAAGGAAATGCACATTATTTTTCTGAACTGCTTTTCCATTTAAGGGTGGATGAATTATAACTCATGCTAAGTTAGATGTGTATTTGACTTGCACTACAAATCTATTTATAGAATCCCAGAATCTGTGAGGTTGGAAAACACTTCTGAGACCATGTACCTCATGTTAGAGAGCCCTTAATGCTGGAAAAGCCCTCCCAGGCCATGGAGTCCCAGCTGTGCCCGATGCCCACCTTGTCCCCAGCCCAGAGCACTGAGTGCCACCTCCAGCCCTTCCTGGGACACCTCCAGGGATGGGCACTCCAAACCTCCCTGGGCAGCCCCTGCCAAGGCCTGAGCACCCTTTCCATGCAGAAATTCCTGCTGCTGTCCACCCTGAGCCTGCCCTGGCACAGCTTAAGATGATGCCCATCCCTTAAGCTGATGCATCTCTGTACATGCACTGGAGTGGGTTTTAATATTAATCCTGTTGTAATTTTTTATTTTAGTCTTTTTTTTTTTTTTTTTTAATGCTACTGATGAAAGAAGCCCTTTGTAGTTAGTTTCTGGTTAATTTTGTGTATAAAATGCACACACAAGAATCACTTTTGTTTAGGTTTCAAGGCACACAGAGAAGTCAGGTTTTTTTACAGGTATTTCCTCTCAAATACACTTCTGCTCAGAGAGATTTGCCTGACAAAATGGTCCTCTCAGCTTCCACAGCAGGAGGAGATGAGGCAGATTTTTGGGAGGCGGTAGCACCATCCTGACCTCAGTGCTGCACCCACTGTCCTTGCAGGCAGGGGCACATCCCTGCCAACCTGTGCTCCTGCTAGGAGAGAACATCCCTGCACAGCCCTGTTCCTGCAGGAGGGAACATCCCTGCACAGCCCTGTTCCTGCAGGAGGGAACATCCCTGCACAGCCCTGTTCCTGCAGGAGGGAACATCCCTGCACAGCCCTGTTCCTGCAGGAGGGAACATCCCTGCACAGCCCCGTTCCTGTTTGGAGGGATGGACATCCCTGCACAGCCCTGTTCCTGTTTGGAGGGAATATCCCTGCACAGCCCTGTTCCTGTTTGGAGGGATGGACATCCCTGCACAGCCCCGTTCCTGTTTGGAGGGATGGACATCCCTGCACAGCCCCGTTCCTGTTTGGAGGGAACATCCCTGCACAGCCCTGTTCCTGTTTGGAGGGATGGACATCCCTGCACAGCCCTGTTCCTGTTTGGAGGGAACATCCCTGCACAGCCCTGTTCCTGTTTGGAGGGATGGACATCCCTGCACAGCCCTGTTCCTGCTGGGAAGGGAATATCCCTACAAACCCCTGCTCCTACTGGGCTGTTCCCACTGCAAGAAGTGCTCCTCAGTGATGGGGATGCTGGGGAATGGAGAGAGGGCTTCAAATGCAAATTTATCTTCTTGATATGCGGGTAGCAACTGTCATCCTTGGTGGCCATTTCCTGAGAGGAAAGAACATCTCTCAGTGCTGATAGAATCATGTCTTATCTACCAAGGCCACAATCAAGGGCTCCCTGACAACATTCTGCGTGGCCTGAGTGATCTGCCTCAGTGGAAAATATTGCAGGTTTGGGAACAAGAGCACAGTTAAATTCAGGTATGGGAGGGGATTCTAAGATGTTGATGTCTGGGAGGGGAGCAAAGGGAACCTTTAAACTTGAGGCGTATAGCCAAAATTCTAGCAAAATACAAAATCTGTGGAACTTCAGTCTTGTTTATATAATGGATATTGCAGCCATCTAAAAAAATATATATACATTAACATATTTTTATTCTAAAGAGATAATTTTTTCATTACCATGCTGAAAAAAAAGATTCGTAAAGAGTTATTTTCAGGCTTAGAATTTCAATTTTACATAACTTTAGGTTTTTAATATTTCCTTAAAACACTTCCTTTCATATATTCTGGGCATTGGATCCAGAATTAAGGATACATTATCTAAATTATATACTCTCTTTCCATATATAGTGTACGACTAAGTATTAACAGGATTTCTCATAGGTCACAGAAAAAGAATGAAAGCCTTGTGGAATCTGAAATGACAGGTTGTTTAAAATTTTTAAAGCCTTGAACACTTGAAAATATAATTATGACAGTGTAATTGCTAACAGACATAACTATATTATTGTTAAAACTTGAATATATGAAATTAAATAGCTGCAAGATTTAAGATACTGAGTTTTGCAGTGTGCAATGAATATAATGGAAGATAACACCAATGGAAGCCCTCAGCTAAATGGAAGAGAAATACCTAAAAATAATCATAATGTCTTTGCTGTTCCTTCTGGTGCCAAACAAATTCGATATTTTCCTTATTTAAACAAAGAGAGACAAACTCTTTCACTTTGAGAACAGCTCATGCATCCCATATTTTGCACGTGTTGTAGCACAACTGTTTAATATTAAGGTAAGCACAGCATTTAGGATTGACTTGAAAGTGTTCAGCAAGGATAAAAGCTTAGGGAACTAATTCAGGAAAAATCATACTTATCTGAGCCAATTTTTCTAGCTTGACATTTTATGATTTACTTCTAAGCAGCTAAAAGAGCTTAAGAAACCTCTTCCTTCTGGTTCCTCTGATTTTATTTATTTATTTATTTTTAATGTGCTGCTTAATCCTGCCTGAAACATGTGTCATTAATATCGAAACAAACAGTATGGGTATTGACTGTGAGAAAGCTGAAGATGTGAGAGATTAGAAATGGTCATGTACTGCACGGAACTTTTTAATACGTGCTAACATGGGTGCATCACCCAAAGAACGGAAAGATGCTGAGCAGTTTTCTGCAGAAGAGAGCTGAGACTGTGCTGTAGTGTTGAGGATTTCCAATATTTTGTTAGATTTAAAAATGGTCCAAGCCAATTACACACCCACAAATAAAGAATTACAATCTTTTTGCTATTCTCAGTCGGCTGGTACTGGCAATAAAACTAGTTAAGCTGTGCAGGAGCTTGAGCCCTGGATGAATCCCTTATGAAATTTCTAGGAACTAAACCATTTTGGTGTAGGAAAAACATCTGAAGCAGTAAACAAACAAGGAGAAATCGTTAGTTCCCTTTCTATATTAGCCTGACACCTAGAAACCTGGAGCAAGGCTTGGTGCTAAGTCCAAGCATTGAAATGTAAATGTCCACAATCACAGTTAGGGGAATGGATCCCAGTTCCAGAGGGCAGGGTGCCCAAGGCCAGGTTGGACACTGGGGCTTGGAGCAGCCTGGGACAGTGGAAGGTGTCCCTGCCATGGCAGGGGTGGAATCAGGTGAGCTTTAAGGTCCTTCCCAACCCAAACGATTCTGGGATTCCAATATATAATCAGTTAAATGCATACATTCATCTTCCAATAATTACATTTTCCATGCTCATTCTGAAGATGATGCCTCCACTCAAAATCTTCAGTTATGGAAGCATTGCGGTGGTGCCCAGCAGACCGTCCAAAAATTTATATTAATTTTCACAGAGTGACTTTTGTCATTCTAGGATATTGCTACATGGTACCAGAGTGCTACTTTATATAGAACCTGGCCCATTTTTTTTTTTTTTTAAATTGAAAAACTAACAGATGGAAATGTTTGTGTCACCTTTCCAAAGGAATGTGTGGTGTTTGTATGTAGATGGCACAGTTCTCCAGAAGCTTTGCACTGTGTTGTCTGCTCTTTCCCAGAGATATTTCCAATATCTCAGCTAGAAATACAAGACATGCAAAGATAACAGTTTGTGCTACTGAACATGGTTCAAGAATGTGCTGAATTTTTGTCCCCTAAATATAAATAAATAAAATGCCAGTTTTCTGGAATCCCATCACAGACTTTGTAATTATCAGCACTTGAGATTTTTGCTAAAGCTGTACAGAGATTACATTAGCATAAAATGTTGTGTTCTTTTGATTGAATATATTATTTGAGAGAAAATATTCCACAGTACTAAAGGTAGGAATAAGAAATTATTACCTGCCAGGTGATAAATAGTACTCTATTGATGAGAAATATTTTTTAAAAATGCTAATTGCTCCGTTGAGGTTGACATTTAATCCAGTTAAAAATATGCCACAAATCCAGCTTGGAAAATTCAGTATGTAAGTAATGGGGCTGTGTGAATGTAGCAATTACTGGTTCAAATTAGTGGGTTCTCCTTTAAAATTTCCCTGTCACATCATATTTTGTCACATCATGTGGTTCTTCACTGCACTTTGGCAGAGGCTCCTGATTGGTGAGCTGCAGGGAGATGATCAGAGCCCCACTCTGACTTTGGAGCTCGTGATTGAGAAGAAACCAAACACTGCAATGCAAATCCCACCTTTTACTGATTGCACAGCTACACTGGGTAGCTTTTAGTCCAAGACCTCTCTGCACAGAACTTTTTTCACCTTCTTAACCCCTCAGAGGCTCCTCATCAATTCCTCCACTTGGTTCTGAGCCTTCTGGGGTTGCTGCACAGTGGGAATGCAGTGCTGCCCGTTTGGGGTCTCTTCTCACCATTGGTAACTGCTGGCATGAAATAAAAATGAGTTTATCAGGTTTAGCAAAGATGAGAGCACCAAACTTCTAACAGTAACTGTGATGTTTCTAAGTGTTCAGCTGCTTCTGAAATTGGTGATTCTGTAGGATTGGACCTCTGAGGAATTTTCTAGTTATCTGCAAACCTGAGAAACTGTCTTCCTGCACAAAGCAAAGAGGAATTCTATTCTTTAATCAGCTTCCTTTGCTGATCCAGAGTAGAGAACGTTTTACTGGAAGCAAAACAGAGGACTTAGCTGTAGTAAAGTAAGTCTTTTTTTGTTCCTAAAAAAGCCCAGAAGGGAAAATATTGATAGGAAACCTCTATTCTCTCCTTTATTCAGACCAATCAAAACTCCTGTCCTTAGCTGTGGAAGTGAAGCCAGCACAGAAAGCTTCAGGGTATATCCTGGTGTATGGATAATTGGTCAGAAGTGTTTAGAGTTTTCCCTACTCCATATTTTCTTGGTGAATCTGCCTTTTGCAAATTCTTTCAAGAAGAGTCACTATGAAGTAATTTAATATCACCTGGTTTTGTTGCTCCTCTGTTGCAGTTTTTGGGCTGGAATACAGAAATATAACCCTTTCCATAAGACATGATTTGTGATGCTATCTCCACTTGGATGCAGAGAATTTTGAAAAATAGAGGTCTTGTGGCTCACAAAAAAAAAAAAAAATGTTCTGGTGCTGGTTTTCCTGCTGTTTTGTACCTCTTGAATTTCTCCACAAGATTTCTTTCTTTCATAAAGATAATTAATTACTGGGCTTTAATTTTTCAGGTAGTAATATCTTCCATTTTGCAATTGGATGAGGAAATTGTGCTCAGCCTCTGAATTTTCACAGTGCCTTGGGTAGGCAGGGAGCTTTGTGAGCATCCAGCTCCAGCCCCTGCCATGGGCAGGGACACCTTCCCTGTCCAACCTGGCCTTGGACACTTCCACCTGGAGCAACCTGGGGTAGTGGAAGCCCATGGCAGGGGGTGGAACAAGATGATCTTAAAGGTCCCTTCAACCCCAAACCCTTTTGATGTTCTGTGAGAAACTACTGTTTTTTTTCCTTGAACTTGAATGTGGACTGTTGCTTGTGTGTTGTTGTTGTTTTTAATTGCAAACCCCCATCTGATTATCTTATTGAGATAATTTAGCTTTTTTCCATCAATGTTTATAAAGCAATGTTATAAAGCAAAATACAATGATTGTAGAGAAATAAGAAATTATAATAGATTATGTTCCATAAAAATGGCTAGTGATTTGTCCATTACAACAAGAGGAGGAAGGACTGTGCACTGTGTCTCAAACCTGCCTTTCTCTCCCCTGCTTTTTGGGTCAGTGGTTGGGTTTTTTGGTTGCAGGCTAAAGCCTCCTTATGCTGTGATGTAAACAGGTGCTTTTGGTGAGGAAGTTTTAAATAAGAACATTTACTCTGGCAAAAAAAAGCCACGTGAAGGAAACAAAGGCACTGCCCCATGTGTGCTGTATAATGAGCTGCTGTCCTCATTTTTCACTTGGAGCCAATCGTTATGGTACTGAAGTGAACAGTGCCTCATCTCTACATATATATCATTTTTCCAAAGGATGCTCTAGAGAGGATGAAGATCAATATAAATTCATTTTTTCTGGTAATGGAAAATATTTGAACTGTTCAGCTATCAGGCACAAAGATGACTTCTGGGGGTATCATGCCTGTGTTTTAAGCCACTGTCCTGACAATTCCAGGCGTGTGTAAACTTACAGCTTTTTGTGTGCTTTGACAAATATTCTGAAGAGACCAGATTTACTTTGAGAAGGTAGAATGATACAAAATTAGCAGAAAAACAATTTTCCTTAAATAGACCGTGTCCTCAACATTCAAGTGTGTTCTGCTTATTGTAGAGATAACCACATTTGGAAAAATTATAGCAGTTTAAAAACCACTGCAAGAAGTTCAAAATGCTTTCTCACACACACTGTACAACAAATACTGTGATGGTGCTGGGATAAAACTATATTTGAATTTATGAAGAGGACACAGAAGTGCCGAGGTATTGAGTTTGGAAGAATGATGCACCAGCCCTAAAAGAATTGGTTTTAATTACAAGACGTGCTCTGCTAGTTGCCTGCAACGTTATCTCCTTAATCATAAACATTCAGAAATGGACATAATTACACAAAGATATTTCTATTGGGAAGATACTACTCAGAAACCTCAAAGTAGGACAGGAAAGAATAATACCACGTTTAAGTGGAAAATACTGACAAAATCTGAAGTACATTGCAGTGGGGATAGAACAAGTAATTGCTGTGTTATCATTAGGAGGTTTGGACAAGGATGAAAAGGAAGAAGAGCATAGAGACTGGAATTTGAATTCCTCTGTTAGGCTTAGTGCCTTTTAGAGGAAGAAAACAGTGTATGGCTGTTACAGGCAGTGTAAGTGTACATTTTTTATATCGTTGGCATATGTGATTTCTGTGCCAAATAGCTTGAGAGAGATGCTAATTTTATCAAAAATGTTCCATTTTGAAGTTGCATCTCATTTAAACCTGAACTCTATTTAGTGCCTGTATCTGGTAGGGAAGGGGGGGACATTTATTCATTTTGTAAGTCATAGGAGGAGGGGCTGAGGGAGCTGGGAAGGGGCTCAGCCTGGAGCAAAGGAGGCTCAGGGGGGCCCTTCTGGCTCTGCACAACTCCTGCCAGGAGGGGACAGCCGGGGGGGTCGGGCTGTGCTCCCAGGGAACAGGGACAGGAGGAGAGGGAACGGCCTCAGGCTGGGCCAGGGCAGGCTCAGGGTGGACAGCAGCAGGAATTTCTGCATGGAAAGGGTGCTCAGGCCTTGGCAGGGGCTGCCCAGGGAGGTTTGGAGTGCCCATCCCTGGAGGTGTCCCAGGATGGGCTGGAGGTGGCACTCAGTGCTCTGGGCTGGGGACAGGGTGGGCATTGGGCACAGCTGGGACTCCATGGGCTGGGAGGGCTTTTCCAACATTATTGGTTTTGTGATTATATTTTTTATTATCTTGCATGTGTTGAGTATTTAAAGGAGTTTTAGGTCTTAAACTGTAGTGCATTAAGTCATTAGTACTTGAGGGTTTTTTTCCTTTTATTTTTTAATTTTATAGCACTTCCTCAGCATTCAAGAACTTTCTTCCCCAGATGAGTGATTATTCTGTGGGATTTTCAAAAATCTTGGTCATATAGACCTTCTTTACTTCTCAGTGGAAATTTAAAAGAGAAAAAAATATTTGTGACAATTTATAAGCTATTACTGAAGATGATTTACTAGTGCCTACTTCAGAAGATCATCATACAGCAGAGAAGGTGACTGGCAACATGTTAAAGTTTCAGAAATCTTTTTTTTTTTTCCCTACATACTTCTGGCTTGGCTGTAAGCATTTAATAAATTCAACTGCAAATTACGGCTTTGGTAAAGTCCTAGTAAGAACTTTAGTAGAGGAAAGAGCTGAATATTGCACAAAAATATTCTAAATGTCTGGGGAATGTTTTCTGTCCAGATATTTTTTGTTAGTTTCTTTTTTTTTTGGTGTTTCTTTTCCCTTTTCCCCTTCTTTTTTAGTTTAACTGAGGAAAAGCTGTAGAATGAGGAACATAAAATATTCCATTGAACACTTTTTTTTCCTGGTTCACAATACTTAGAGTCAGAGTACCATTCTATATTAAACCCCAGAGAGATTGAAAGAAAACAAACCCAATTCTCATATTGAACAAAAGAAGCCTTAAAAATTGCTTAAAGAAACCAAACCTGCCAAGATTTGTTTCACTCTCCTCCATTCAAGAGGAAGGAGTTTGGCTTGAGGGCACTGAGGTCCTCATCCAAGCCAGGCTGGAAAGAATCCCTCATGGTCTAATTATCAGCAACTCTGGTAGAGAGAGTGCTTATGGAATGTTCTTTAATGAGGAGAAATCAGGGGGATTATTTCAGGAATGGCCCTAAAACACACACATTCTCTTTGAAAATTAACACCTTTTCCTAGAAGCTCAGTGTATTTATTTTTCTGTTATTGCTCTATTATAGGAATGTAAGGCTTTATGAACATTTGATAGATTTCTCTAAGTCTGAAAGGCTTTTTCAAACATTTCAAAGAAGTACTTAGATTGAGAGGGGGACTTGACACAAGCACAGGAAAATAGGGGCTCAAAGTGTATTTCCTGAAAGAAAAATACATTTATAAGTATTGACTTACCCTGGGTTTTAGGGTTGTCTGTATATATTTTCCTCAGTGACTCAAAGTGGATAAACCACCTTCAGGAGGACTTTCTGCAGCATTTACTCAGATACAGTGTGGTTTTTTAGCAGATTAGGGCAGTTTTCATGGGATCCTGCAAAATTCAGTGGTAAGAGTCACTGCCTGGTGAACCCTGGGAATGTACCCTACAGGAGATGGGAATATTGAAGGTCTCACCTGAATTGCAGCCTGGCTCATCCAGCAGGAATGTGGCTGTGGAATGTGCTTCACTGGGAATGTGAGGTGGGAGCAAAACCAAGCAGCAACCTCTTGTCTAGCTGATGTTGATGATGGTTCTTGTGGATATTCTCAGCTCAGTCAGAGAGAAAGAGAAAGGTTTTCCAACCAGGCAAGAGCCTGAGAAGCAGTTGGGAAAGGATGTAAATAATTCTCTAATCTATCTTGTTATTCACATTGTTTATCGATATGTTCTGCCTCTGTGTGTCATTCACTGCCCACCAATGGTGTGGGATGTTTTTACTCTAAGACCAGTGAAATTAGTCTGCACGGTGTTCTCTATATGTAGAGTGGTGCATTTGAAATAAATCCGTTCATTCTCTTTGCCTTCTAACTTGGAGTCATTTCATTCCCGTCCTGCTCAACAGCGACAGGTCCTGGCTTGAGCAGCTCAGGAATTTCACAGCTGTGGAGCTGAGAGAAAACAGAGTGTAACATGCACCCCTAAAAAGCTTTGGCCTCAGCAGGTGGGTGGGGAGGAAGAAGAGAAGGATCAGAACCACCCATCCACAGCACTAGCCTGGCTGTGAGTCTGGTTTTGAAAGGGCTGAGCTGGTAATCACCAGTGTTTTTTAATTCTGTCTTCTGCTTCAGAGATAAGTTCTAGCTAATAAAGGAGTAAAGATTTAAACTGAGTTTGGGAAAGCAAATTTTTAAAAAATATCCAAATTCCAAGTGATCAGAGCCTCATTCAGGTGAAGCCAGAGCAGTTTCCCTGGAAGTGCAGCTGGTTCCCTGTGCCCTTCACCCAGAGCCAGAGCGTGCACAGCCACTTTGAATTCTGCAATCTGGCACTTGGGAGTTTCTCTCTGTAGGTGGATCCCTAAATACGATCTTTGAGGTGTCTTTGAGGAGGCTTTCAAATCAGGAGAGGATAACCTGGAAAATAGCTGGATAACTCTGAAAAAACATTGCTGCCCACATACCTCTCATGTGATGGAAAAGCCAAGAGCTTTCACTGTTTTATCAGAGTATTCACTATTAACTCCATAGGCAATAGGAAACTGTCAAATTTAAATAAACCTTCTAATTCATTAATTTCTTCCAAAATATACACACTTTTACTTTTGCTATGCATTGGTATACATATGATGTTTCAAGAGAAAAATTTGCCAGACATTGTATTGATTGGTTTTAAAGCCATCAGTTGAGTTAAAGGAAAACAAATTTATGGAAATGAATTAGAGGTAAAAGTATTTAATTGAAGGTTTATTGAAAATAATTGAAATTAACAAAGGGTATTGATAGAGATCAGAAGTAATTAAATTAATGTGAAGAAATTTGGTTTAATTGAGATTTAGTTGAGAATTACTAAAATTGAATGAAATTCAGTGAGAAAATTGATAAGCTGTCTGCTGATTTTTAAAATTGATATTAATTATATTTTATGATGAAAAGCTGTTCTTTAGGAAACTATATAATGAAAATATATAAATATGATCATCTTTTTATCTTAATGGAAAAAATGATATTTTACTGGCATCACAAACTCTATTAAATATTCAAACTATCTGAACACAAAATATAAGCTTGATAAATAGAGATTCATGAACTGTACACAGAGAATAGAGAAATGTTCCATGCTTTTCCAACTTCTGTTATAATTGCTGATGAAAGAAATGAAATATTGCTAGGTAAAGAACTACCAGACTGATAGTAATTCTTAGTTATCATCTTTTAAACAAAATAATCCATCATGCTTATGATGTGGCATTTTCCAGTGCTATTATTTGCAAAGACTATAAATTGTTTCAAAGTGACCCTAGTTTTATGTGGCAAATAGGAATACAAATAAGTAATTTTCTGTCATTTTAGAATACAAATATATAGATCCTGAAAAATATGTGTCTTTTTACTTAGTAACCGTGGCTCTGAAAGGGAAGAGAGCTTATTGCTGCCTTCTTGATGGGAACCCATATCCAAAAATAGAGGGGATCTGGGATAGCAAAGGATAAATAAAAGAAGTGTAACAGAAAAAATCCTTGCTCTTTCTGATTCAACATGTTAGCTTTCTCTAGTCCCTGTGTAAGAGGTGGTAGTCCTTGGAATGATTTAATATATTAAAAAATAAAATATCTGAAACTGGAAGCTCAGCCTCAGGCATGTGTTGCACATGACAAGTGTCCAAGTATTTAGAGTTATATTTTCTAGTTTCAAAAGAACACATAATTTGAGAAGCAGCAACTACAGCCATTCAAAATTTGCCTTGGTGCTAATCTTGAAGAAGATGCTTATCCTATCTCTTCATTTTGTGATAATAACTCTTATTTTATTTAAAATAATATGTTCCACCTCCTATGCATTTGATAATCTTGCCCCTTTCAAATATTTTCAGAAAAAAGTCATTGGCAATGCTTCCAGCAAAATAGACAGACATCAAAAAAACCTTCAGGGGAGGCAATTGCAGAAAAGGATTCTAAATCTGCTTACATAAATTGGATTTTCCTAAGTTCTCAAAATTAAGGTAACTGCACATTTCAGAATGAAGTACATTTCAGATTTTGAAAAATACTCTTTCCCTTTCAGATATTTTAATGTATATATGCATAATACATATACATAGTTATATAAAATATTTCCAACATAAATAAAAGCTGGAGCTTGCAGGGATTTAATTTTTTTTCAGTAGGGTTTTAATTTCCTCTGGCACCTTGGAGAATATAAAAGAGCATGTGGGGAAGTATTGCCATGTCTGTAATTCACATGTTTTAATATAAGAAGGACAAGCATAAAAACTATTGGTTTTTTTTCTTGTTGTTATTTATAAACTTATGAATTTGAAATATTTTTAAAATGTAACATTCATCAAAATTGTATTAATTTTATAGGGGGTTTTTCCCAGTCTAACTGGTGTGCTGATTCCCTGGGCTTTTTATTTATCCAGAGGTGAGACATCATGAAAGGAGCATTAAGCTGTTCTGGAAAGGTCTGTTGGATGTCAGTCAGTCAGAAACATTCTCTAGAAAGTATTGGCTCGCAGTTTCTGTCCGTGGGGGAGATTTGACACCTTTTCTGCAGGAGATTTGAATGGGAAGAGCTCAGGCAGTTATCAGGGTATCTCACCATAAAAGCTGCTGTGCTTTGGGGTTTTTAGGCCTGGTCAGCTGCCAAATGTTTTGTCCTGTTTGGTCACAGGAGTAGAACTGCAAGTTCAGGGTTCTGCATTTCATTTCTCCTGTGAGGCCTTTCTCATTTTGGTGCATTATTTGTTTCTAGGACATCTATAAAGTTCTGGTTCCCTGAATGCAGTAGTTCTTGCCCCTACTTCAAATTCTATTTTGCTGAACGATCTTAGAAGGTCTCTATGGGCTTTGCTCCTTCTCTGTGTTGTTCAGACCACATTAGATGTGTCCTTGCTGTTTCCTTTATCAGCTTCTCTCTTTGCTACTTTTAATTCAGATATGAACCTTCAGGAAAAAAAAAGTGCAGTTAATTTTATCTAGCCTGAATATGACTTTTTTTAAAAAAAGAAATTAATCTGAATCCTACCGTGACTCTTTATTTATATCCTCTGCAGTGAGTCTGTAATGTATAAAGATGTTTTTATATGCTTCTCTCAATTAAAAATCATGTTGCATGTTGAAGAACACTGGGCTCTTCTGAGGTAAGCATGAAGGAGTTTATATAAATTTCTCTCAGAGAATGACTTTTAGCAATTCATCCTAATTGAGCACATTGCACAAGGTCAGATACAGTGTTCAGTCCCATAGAATTATATTTTATATTATAATAACTGTATTTTTGTAGGAAAAATAGATTTCTACTCCAAGAATATGGAAACTTCTGTCCAGGGTAACTCAAAGGAAAATCCCTCAGCTCACAGCGAAATAATATTTATGTCATGGTATGACAAAACTCTGGCCTCTTCAAAAATGACAGTAGTTACAATAGCACAAGTACAAATAGCTCACTTTGGCTGCCTTTCTTTTCTTATTTATTTGTTCTGTGTACATGTGCTGCCTGCATGGAGATGGGTTTCATGGCAGCCTGTGGTCATGGTGCCTGTGGGTGGTGTTGCCTTCTGCTGTTTTTCACTAGCACGTTATCTTCTAATTTTTAAAATGTCCCAGGAAAGGTTGAGCTGCTTTGCTGTTGTTGGTGGTTTTGCTGGTGTAACTCTTAAAAATAAACCTTGAGTGATCAGGGCAGCCATGTCTCATTATAACACCTAGTCATTATTTTTCTGACTAGCAGGTCTATTTGTGCAGTACATTTATTTACATGAAAATACCTGCATATTTACCTTTCTAAGGACATCTCTGCCATTTCCCAAGTACATCACCACTTCCTTTGAACTTTGCCACATGAAATTGCTGCACATTTTTGGAATAGTTGCAATTCAGCTGTGACTTGACTTTCCACTCACTGATAGAAAGTGATATAGCTCTTTATTTTCTAGCAAAGCTTTACCTTATTCTCTTCTGATGACAACATTTCTGTTCTCATTTTAGCTGTGAAGGCTTTGAAAATAAGTAATCATTTTTTAATAATAAATAAACATATTTGCACAAATCAGACTGGGGATGAGTTAGATGGGAACTGCAAGCCCTGTGCTCGCTGTACCTCACATCTTACACGTGTATCTCGTTTAAAGGCAAGCCAAGCACTTGAATGTGGATCCAAGGACAGGCTGTGCTCTTGCTGTTGCTTTGATCAGTCATTTCTAGACATGCTGTTTCCTCTGCCATATTCAGAGATTACATTTGGAAACTTGTTTGATTCTGAAGCTCATAAATGAGTAAATGTTTATATTTTTGGATTAACTGAACTGTGAGAATTTAATGGAAGATAAGAGTGGATTTAGAGCTACAGTTGAGAGCCAACAGCCAGCTAAAAAGTTTTGGAGTAGGCAGCTATAGAAAGCTTCTCTCAGCAATTGTGCAATTTAAATACAATTCTCAGAGAGTTACATGAATTACACTTAGGGTAAACCTTAGCAAAAAATCCTTAGAGATTAATTGCCATATCAAAGCTCTATACTTTCATTTCCTTTGCTTCTTATAAAGCAATCCAATAATCACCATCCTTTTAGTAGCACAGCCCCCAGTGCCCTGTGTCCATCTTGCTTTGTTGTTTGTACATATTAGGTAATGATCAAAAGTTTTAATTCTTGTAGCAATGCACATTATTTCTTTCTCACTTTGACTGCTTGGCTCTGTGCATGTTCAAGTTTCTTTGCATTTCCTTTCTGGCAATTCCCCCCCCTCTGTTTGGTACTGAATCCTCTCCTATTCCAAAATTCAGCATGTTATTTTAAGTGGCTGAGATAACTATCTGTAACTTACAGCTCTGGTGAGGGCAGCTGTGTTTTCTCTTCAGTTTTTGGTTCATCCAAACAACCAGAGATGTTCTCCAGGTGTGTGTCATGTACCAGTAACAAATACAGCATCCCCTAACACGTAAACTCCACATCTTGCACTAGGCTCTGAACTGACAGATCTTGTGGCTTGAAGTTAATCTTACGTGCTTTGCTGCTCCATCATTATTTCCTGTTAGGATGGTTTTTAAACATGTTCCGATGTCCCTCTTTTTCTATTGGCTGGCCCCTCTCAGCACAAATATGTTTAACATTTTATGAACTCCTGGAAGAGTGGTATGTGCTTTTGGTACAGGTCATGGAGAGTATCTCACCATCTGCTTTGGGTAAAATTGGGAATCAATTTTAACTTTTCCTGAAAAAGTTCCTAAAAAATAGGAACAAATTTTTCTGCAGTGTTTTTCTGGTTTGTTTTTTATTTATTTTTTTAAATCAATATCCTCTAAAAGATCAGTGTTGTCAAGAATAGTAGAAGATGGCACATGCATAAGTTGGTAATAGGATGAGTAATTTTTCAAATAGTGTCATCTCAGTTGAAATCCAACAGTGATAAAATCATATCTGGGTGTCTGTTTGATGGTTTTTAGGACATATCAAGTTCTTAATCTGTTTCTTAGAGAGAAATAATTACTGTGTAACAATCCCTTCCATCACACTGCACCCTGGAACAATATCTGTGGCAACTGAAAACCAGAACTGGGAAGGAAAATGAAATAATTTTTCTGCCTCTTAAACTGGTTCTGTGGGTCTTACATCCTCACAGCAGAAAGGGAGCTGGAGCTGCTTGTAAGTGGCTGAAAACCTGCAGATATTTTTAAGAATGTAATTGGCAGTTGCAAACACCAGATTGATTTGGAAAAATTCAAACCAACAAAACCTGCCATTCTGATTTTATGAAGTCTGTGTCAAAATGATTGTGATGTATTTACTCTTGTTTCATAATTCTGTTGCGTCTGCTTGATTAAACATTTAAACAATTGAAACAGCGTAAATCATTATTGGGCTTAACAAATGTACACAGGCAAAATCAGCTGACCTTCAGTTCCAACACTTCAGCTTCTCTTGACATTTCCTTTATTTTGAGCACCTGCCCTAGCAAATACATTGCTAAGTAATTTCAAAAGCTGTTCTATATTTAGTCAGACAAAATGAAGTTAACAATGGAAGGACTGCTTGGGAAATGAAAATTATTTGGGTTGGAAGAGACCAAACACACTGTATGAACAGGAAGTATGGCTGAGCTTAATTTAGCACATGCCCACTGTATTTCATCTTTTATGAAAACTTATGAGGAGATACTTTATTTAGTGTACAGTCCTGTAGTGGAATGTATAGAATACCCAGGAAATAAATGGTTTTATAGAGTAGTGGGGCGGGGGGAAAGATTATGTGGTGTCTTGTGGAATATGTGTTGTAGTCCAGCAGAACGTATAGAGAAGGAATCTTTAAAAATTAATGTATCATATGGTGGTATATTTCATACTGTAATTAACTTGATTAACCCCAAGGCAACAGGTAATTATCTGCCCTATAAGTCACATCAGTCAATGTCCAGAAAAGTACTAAAATATTCTCGGGTATTTTTCAGAAATATGTTGCACAGCCCATAATTTGTCTTGCAAAACAGGAAAGAAGGGAACTTTTTTATTTGTCCCAAAGAAATATTTATTGCTGCTGCTTTGAAAAAGTAGAGATTCAAAGGTAGGGATTCCATTCAAATCACTCTAGGTTTAATTTTATTTTAGGTAAAGGGTACTGAATTAATCCATGAGCTTTCTGCCTGTCTTAAAAGCAATGGGTTTTATGGCACACAACACTTTTGGAAATTATTTTATGGCAAGTGATGTGAAGAACTCCCCCTTACCCCACGTGCCTGAAGTTTATAACAGACTTTTTTCCCTTGCCTGTTACACTGAGCTTCCAGCTGAGCAGCTATAGTAGAAATACTGGATTGTTGTTAGTCTAAAGGTAATCCTCAGAGTGAAGTGGCAGAATCTGAACTTCAGGAATTCAAAATTTGTGAGTTGTAGCCACCTACCTAAAACTGTACTTGCAAAGATCAGACACATCAAACAATTAGCAGGTCAACTTAATACAGAATAACAATAACTATTACTACATGCTAGCACTGAGAGTTATGCAGATTAGATACTTTAAATAATAAGTGTATCCCAGAGGACACTTCATAATACAGACTTTGACCTCATTAATAACCCTGCATTAGAAAAAATACAGATACAAAGTGAACCATGAACTAAAAATATGAAACAGTAGATGAACTTGAGCTCTTACAGTCTGCCTGGTTTTATCAGAAGTTATCACAGGCCAGTGAAACACAGAATAGAACAAAATCCTCCATGATCTTTTAGTACTACACCCTTGGAAGCCCTAATGCCTTTGACGTCAATGTCAGAAAAGTTTGGAATCTGGTGCTTGTTATCTTCCACAGGATAGCAGGTGTTCAATCAAAGTTGTTAATGTATTTTCTGTGGATCTCATATACTTTAAAAGCAAGTAATTAGAATTATCCACAGATACTTTGTAACGATGAATAATTCATTTCCTGTGCATCAATCAATAAAATAATTATTGCATATTATCATTCTTAGCTTTCTACTTCAATAAAATTGCTCACATCATGTCACTGTCATAGTAATGTGCCTTTTTATTTTTCATATTAATGAAAATTACCAGTAGAATGAGGAAAATTGTAATAAGATTTTATGTCACCTATAAGCCTTTTCCACTGTACTGCACTGAAATTAGACAATATCTAGATTCTGGTTGATTGCAGATGGGTATTCTTGCCCACCTTAGACACTTTTAATGCTTCTGTTCTGAAATGATTGTTAAGTGTTTTAGAGCTCTTCCTTTAGCTTTACTAACTCAATTACCAACTCACTTGGTAAAATTTAAACAATTTCTTTATACTTCTAAAGCATTTTTTCTAATCTTGTGCCTTTATTTGTTTAGAAATTCACTACAGTCTTGATCCAGAATGATTTCATACATGAGGAATATATTATCTTCTTTAAAAACATGTCCATATATTATATTAAGCCATTAATTACATCTGTGCTGGCTTAAGATCAACTTCTGTATGAATTTATTTTTAATGACTTATCTTACAGACTGTATGTAATGCTCATTAGAAATTTTTAGTTCATCAGATTTTTTTTTTTACCCCTGAAACAACAGAGCAAATAATTTGGGGTTTAAGTAAAAATAAAAAAAATCTATTGACCAAACAAAGGCAACAGACTGAAATAAATTCTTTGTTGGAATACTTAAAACCATATTAACTGTAAAATATTTAGCTTTTTTTAAACTGTGCGCTGCTTTTTTAGGAATTTTTTGTTCTTTTCACTATCAAAATCCCTACAACATTGTGGCTTTACCTCTTTTACAAGATTTAAAAGGATCATTTTCAGGAATGGACGCTGCAGTGGATTCCATAATGTGGAATAATCAGAGACTTGGAGAGCCTGGAGCCAGGTGCTGTAGTCACTGTTATTTGGATTTTACAGGACACAACAAGGCTTTCCTGGCCATGTTCTGGTTAAAAAGGACGCGGCCAGCCCAAGCTGCCTTATCTCCATCACATCCCGTGGCAGGGATGCCTTGTGCAGGCTGCCCTAGAACAGAGGCTGGACAGAGTTACAGAATAAAGCAGGGATTTGCTAAAAGGCCTCACTGGATCCACCTTGGGCAGCACAAGAGCCCAGCCAGGGCTACAGCCAAGGTGAGCCAAAAGGGTCACAGAATGGACGACCGCTCACAAGGTCTCTCACTTTGATCAGTTCTGGCCCATCTGCATATTGGAGTTAATTGTCCAATTCCAGCTTTAGCCCATGAAGTCCCACCCTTCTTGTTTTTCTCTCTTCAGTCCACGTTGTTTATGCTCTTGGCCTGAGATCTGGATCGGTTGTCCTTGGTCCCCAGCTAGAGAAGGAATTGTTTTGTCTGCCTGCTCTGTGAAGAGAGCTCACCATCCCCTCATATGAAACCCAGACCCACACACTAAAGCAGCACAGAATCTGAAAAATATAAAAGCTAAAACCTGAGGCATCAGCAGGAGGGGAGGAGGTCGCCACAGCACTGATGGACAATCGTGGTGTGGGTGGAGAGGTGGCAAGAGCAGCGTGGGGCCCTTGGGTGGGGAGATTCCTGGTGGGAATAAAGAGCAGGCACAGTTAAAGGGAGAGGGGCATTGCTCCAACCCAACCTGGGGGCACCTGCTTCAAAGAAAGGGCTTTAGCTCATTGAGTTTTGGTTTTTACTTATTCTGTTATTCCTCTTGATTGCTAATTGTTCTTTGATACTCCCTGAGCATTTAAAGAAGGGGTTGAACCTGAGTCTCACCCACTGAAACCTCAGAAATTTTCCCACTAGGATTAAATTACGAGCACAAATCATTACAGGATTGGGTAGGAAGGTAAAGGGATCCTGTGCAATTTTGGGGCAGGCCAGTACCCTGAGCCTGGACTACACATTCATTTGCTACTTTCTTGTCAGTTTTCCAAACAATACCAAAATCAGGGGTAGTTTATAGTTAGTTTGCATTTTCAATGAATGGTATGAAACGAAAAAAACCCAAAAATGTTCTTTCTTGAAAATCCTTTAGGTTTAGCAAAGTATTGATGAAAATAAATCCAAATATATCATATTTTCTAGGGGAAAAAAAAATACAGAATTTCTCATAGCCTTTCTTCTCTTAGGTCTTTCCTGGTTTTCTTTTCCAGACTGCATAGATAATTACAGATTAAGCATAAATTCATCAAGCAGCAGCTGACCAGGCTGTTCTAAAAGGGGAGTGTCATGGTCACTGAAATATGCATTAACATCTTCAGGGTAGGACAGGAGAGAAAGGGGGAAAATAATGTGCACTTGAATAAAACTAACTTGAGGCTACAATTATCTATACCAGCAACAAGCTGCTGTTCTTTTGTTTTCTGTATTAGAATATTTCTTTGTTGCCTTCAACATTGGTTTAGTGATTTTTTGTAAACCAAGCAAAAAATGTATTCTGCTTATAAGAGAAAACGTGCTCAGTTTTGTAAAAGGCTTTAGAAATATTTTCTATTTGTACAATTCACAAGTTCAGGTTTTCATAAAATATCTATTGTTGGTCTGAACTTACTGTTTTCCCCCAAACCTTTACTTAATTTGAAGGGTAAGTGCAATTAATCTATTTTTTTAACTTATTGCATGCCACCTGTAACATAATCCAAGTACTTGAAATACTTTTCTCAGAATGTGGAACAGAACATAAATTATCTAATAAACACAAAAATGCAGGCTGTAAACAAAGATCAAAAACTGCCCCAAATTAGGCAGGCATCCTTAAGAACTGAAAAATAAAATAATTGTTTTGTGACATGCTCAGGGATTTAGAATTAGCAGAATATTAAGTTAAATATTTTATTCTTCCCATTACTGCAAGGTGAATAAACCTTTTGTTTGCAATCTATAATTTTAAAATATTTTTTATGTTAGGAAATATAAATATTCAACTTAATTATGTGGTGTGCACCAAATACTTTGTGCCTTATCTATAATGCCATGGCTCTGCACACATGTGCTGCCTTCTGTTATTTACTATTATCTTAACTTCAAATTTATTGTCAGGGAAATATCTTCCTTTTCCATCCTTCCATTTGCTGAAACCTGGAACTCAGTTCTTAGCTCATGACTGTTTGAAGCACAACGATACAATTGTTCTGTATGGTTTGACATCTAATTCAGTGTGGGAATAATCTTAACAAAGTACTATGGAAAATGTTAGGGGTGAGATAAAAAATGCTCTATTCAGTGTTAAAGAATATCACTGCCTGCTGGTACTTTCTCTTCTCTTTCTTTTCTCAGTTCTGTGCTGTGGAGCTACAGGTTTTGCACTCAAATATATGTCAAAATTGATTAATTCTGAATTCTACTGCTACTTAAACATCTTTCCAGGCATGACCACATCAGTGTAATCAGTGACAGTGATGTCAATGTAAGTGAATCCTTTTGAAATACATTTCCATTTAGCACTGATGCAGTCACACGATCAGACTAGTAAATAGTCCATGAAATGGGGTGTGTGTGTATTGATCTCCTCCAATTGAACATTCCAGTGTAATAAGAATTTCCCAGTTATTTAACTTCAAGATAAGATTCACTCATTTGGGCTCCTCTTGCTTGCCATAGACACAGAATCCCAGAGTGGTTTGGGTTGGGAGGGACCTCATAGCTGATCCAGGCTCACCCCCAGCCATGGCAGGGACACCTCCCACTGTCCCAGGCTGCTCCAGCCCCAGTGTCCAGCCTGGCCTTGGGCACTGCCAGGGATCCAGGGGCAGCCCCAGCTGCTCTGGGCACCCTGTGCCAGGGCCTGCCCACCCTCACAGGGAACAATTCCTAATTGCCAAGATCCCATCCAGCCCTGCCCTCTGGCACTGGGAGCCATTCCCTGGGTCCTGTCCCTCCAGCCCTTGGCAATTGTCTCTCTCCATCTTTCCTGCAGCTCCTTCAGGCCCTGCAAGGCCACCCTGAGCTCAGCCCAAAGCTTCTCCTGTGCAGGTGAGCAATGCCAGCTGTGCCAGCCTTTCCTGCCAGCAGAGCTGCTCCATCCCTCTGCTCCTCCTGGAGCCTCCTCTGGGCTCTGTGCAGCAGCTCCAGGTCCCTCCTGTGCTGGCCAGGCTGGGGCAGCTCTGCAGGTGGCTCTCACCTGAGTTCCTCTGGAACTCAGCTCAGGCTCTCCCTGCTCCGAGAATCCACACTCCTGGTTCTGTGTCTTTAGAGCAGGACAATTCCATCAGCCCTAGAGACAGCACAGAGCATGGAGGAGTTTTCTTTTTAGGTGCTTATGTTGATCATCCAGTTTTGTATGATCAAAAATAAGTCAGACTGGGATGAATCTGGGTAGCCCTTCAACCTTTTTTTTCCTGGAAGCTTTTAAAAGATCTTCTTCACTGCCCTTGCAGAGGCTTTGAATATTAGCAGCCTCTTAGTCTTGTATTTTGTCTGTTTTAATTAAACAAAAAAAAAATATGGTGGGGATTCTTTTTCTTGCTTAAATGGTTTTGTGGATTTGGTAAAAGCAGTGTCCAAGTGAGGGAGAATGGCTGGTAATCAGGTGCCCTGAATTGCTCTGATGAAACAGTGAAACTAAGTGAAGAAATTGTATATACTGTAATGTTCATTCAAACAGAAAGAAATTGAAAAACAGCTGCACCTGGGGAAAAAGATTTGGAAAGACACCTGGATATGTTCCAAATGTGTTCTTTCCTAATAATTAGCACATCATACACCTAGTTAGCATCTCATAAATAACCATAAAGTAGTCATTTAATGAATCATTTTACTTTGTGCTGTCAGAGGTTACAAAAAAGGCAAAATACTTTGTTTATTTTAAGAACAAGGTGTGACTCTTCTTTCAGCATTTAAAAAAACTGCATTAGGAGAAGTGGTGTCACCTTACAGAGCAGTTGGGGTATTTTTAAGCCACAGAGCATGAGTTATGTGCCATCAAGTGCATCAGTGGCCTCAGTGCACTGCTGTTTTGTACAGTGCTGTGGGGTTTGGCACCTTGCAGAGGATGGCATTGCTGGGGCATTTTCTGGCAGAAGTCATCCCTTGGTTTGTAGCCTGAGCCCCTGTGTTAGGCTCCTTAGGCTTCTCATCTCTGTCCTGTTTAAGTAGACTGAGCTTATTTAGTGCTAACCAAAGCACCAGTACAGCCTAACCTCCTGGGCTGTGTAGGGCTGGGTCTCATCTTGGGGGCTGCAAGGAGGGGTTCCAGTCCTGCTGCCCTCTCTGGGGCTGAGAAATCAGCTATGGCAGAGCTCTGCCTGTGCCTGAGGACCAGGCTGGGCTCACCAGGGAGCAGAGGGGCAGGATGAGTCCCATGGGTGTCCCATGCTAGGGGGTGAGGGGGAACCCCACACTTAAAGAATCAGCTCCTTCCTGAAGATAAAAAACCCCAAAGCTCTCTTTGGGAAGCCAGACTTAGACTTTTCAGGGTTCTGCTGCCCTGAAGTAGTGTGTATTCCCTCAGCAGGAAGGGATGGGGCCTTAGTGGTAGCAGGGCTGCCACTGGTCAGTATTCAGGGGAACATCCTCCAAGCTAAAAACAGTCTAGCCAAAAACAGGACACCCAGCCAGGAGTCCTGCAGGGAAGAACACGCTGCTCCTGGCAAAGTTCAAACATGGAAAGGGAATACATGGAAGATAGAAGCAAAGACAGTTATTCCTGGGAGGAATATAGAGAAGCTGAGCATTCAGGGGTGGGCTTAGGAAAGCCAGAGCCCACTTGGAGTCAAATCTGGTGAGAGTTGTCAAAGGCTACAAGAAGAGCTTTCATAAAAACATCAGGAGCCAAAGGAAAACAAGGGAAAACATGAGTCTGCTGCTGAGCTGGGGCAGGGGCCTGGGGGCACAGGGGGTGAGGAAGCTGAGGCATCAAACATCTCCTCCATCCCAGCCTCCACCAGCAAGGCTGGCCTGCAGAAACCCAGGGCCAGCAGTCCCAGGGAGTCTTTGCTGTGGTGGGACCAGGTCAGGTTAGGGAACACCTAAACTGCACCTCCAAAAGTCTCTGAGCCCTGATGGGTTCATGCACAAGGCTGCTGCCTGATTTCCCTGTGACACCACTGTCCACAACCTTGGAATGGCCGTGGAGCTTGGGAGAGGGGCCTGAGGACTGGAGGAACGCGAAATGTCCTTTCAGTGTTCCAAAAGGGCAGGAAGGAGGAGGCAGGGAGATACAGCCAGTCATCCTGGCCATTGGCACCATCCAGGGTGGAGCACCTAAAGTCCTCTTGTGAAGAACTTCCATGGGTATTCTTGTTATTGTATCTTTAATGTGTAAAATTATGATCTTCTGGAGGAACTTGTTCTATAGGGAAAAAGTATTCAAAGTCTGGCTTCCACATACAGGCTTTAAAATTAAAAGTAGCCTGATTTTTAAGCTCTTGACCTTGGTGGTGGTGGTGATGTGAAGGTACTGTGAAAAACGGGAAACTCAATTTTGAGAGAAATCAAACATTCCTTTACAAATCCAGGCCAAATTAAAGCTTAAAACTTTTAGGTAGTAACTGTTTTGTTCTATTGCTATGCTGTATTTGTACAGACTAAAAGCCCTAAATTATGCATGACTTAAATTTCTCATTGGAATTAACAATTACATTTCCAGAGAAATATCAAAGTTGGTAGTCAGCTTTGCAAATTCTTTATTTTTTCCTTTCCTTCATAAATAGGGGAAATGTACCACTGATGCAGCCAACCAGAAAGAAAAAATATAAGGTAGAAATTTAGGAAAAATATTATATTCTCTTTTTCTTCTATTCAGAATTAATGATAATGTTTGTGATTAGTTTGTCATACAAAATACGAATAATTAAATACAACAAAGGCCTCTGTATTTAGAATTAATTACAAAATAGTTAAATAGAACAAATCACTAAGGAGCTTTTCTTGTTTGCCTGAAGTTAAGTAAATATGCTCAGTGTTGTAGGATCCTGGTATATAAACACTGGGAAGAGAAGCAAAAAGGAAAGTTTGGAAGGTGGGGTCTGTATTTGTACTCTGGGCTTGCTGCAATCAGAGTGGCTATTAGAGGTGTGAGTGGTGACCTGTGTAAATCTGATTTTGAAGCTAATTCATCTTTACTAAACTCTCTTATATAAGGCTAATCCCATTTTTATCTTCTGCTTTTGGCCTCTTCAGTACCCCCATAGATTTTTTTTCCTATTGCACAAACAAGTGAAGATACTTTTTCACGTCCTAATGTTTTTTTGTAAGCCAAAGTTTGAGTTTAAATGCTGAACATAATAATTGTGTTTCTTATCTAAAGACAGGTAAAAGTTGATGAAATTCTGAAGTGATTCAGCTGATACCATGAAACTAATTGTGTTTGTTGGGCCCATAGAGTAGGGGGAAAAACAACCAACACATAAAAATCTGTTGAAGAAACTTTTGAATAAATAGACAGAAAAGTATCCTTGGAGAGCCTTTGACATCCATCAGCCTTCTTTACTTAGCAAGTAGCAATAAATGTCTGTGGAAAGAAAAACTCAGAATTATCTAATGTGGTGAGTACAGGGAAGGTATTTTTGGATTTCTTAATGTAGCTTTCCATTCTGCAATGCATCATTAGGTGTTATCAACAGCAGGGAAAACTGCCAATCATCTTAACAACTAACTGCTTTTAAAAAGCCATCCAGTGACTTTAATTATGATTAAGTATTTATGAACTTAAGTAATGCCGAATACACAAATTCCATCTGGTAATGATCAAGGTGTTTATTTTCTCCATATTGTTAGGCTTTGCTTTTGCAGAGCACTCTGAGCATATGCACACTTCTGAAGTTAGGAGAAGTCTCTTACATAACCAACATATTTTAGTTACCTTGAAAAATAAACCCTCAAAGACCTCCAAGCCCCTTTTGTTTCTCCAGTAAGCAGCTGTACTCTTTACCTCCCGATTTTATTCAATATTCTTTCTGTGATTTACCTTCTCTCAGAATTGTTCCCTGTGAGGGTGGGCAGGCCCTGGCACAGGGTGCCCAGAGCAGCTGGGGCTGCCCCTGGATCCCTGGCAGTGCCCAAGGCCAGGCTGGACACTGGGGCTGGAGCAGCCTGGGACAGTGGGAGGTGTCCCTGCCGTGGCTGGGGTGGCACTGGATGGGCTTTAAGGTCCCTCCCAAACCAACCATTCTGGGAGTCTGTTTTGCTTTGGGTTTGGTTTTGTTTGTTTGCTTACTTTTGTTTGTTTGTTTGTTTGTTTGTTTGTTATTAACAACTGGTGTATTATTTTAGAGTCTAAAATAATTGAAATAGTAAATCTGAGTGAGAGTAGCCCTACAATGTTCCCTGGCCTGGGAAGTAGGGTTTGGGGTAAGACATCCAACATCCTACTCTAAATAGGTTTGAGCAGGGACTTGCTTTCCCATTCTACTTCAACTCATCTAAGGGCTTTACCGCAATGGTATTAAGTAATTATTCCTCTCACTTTATGCTTTTAATTAGCAGAAAATAAAAACACATAATAAATTGAATAGCAGACACTTCAGGTGGATGAACGTGGGAAGGCTGCAAGAATTTTTCAATCAGTGCTAGCTGAGGTTTTTTACTCATTTACAAACTGTTGGGATACCTTCAGAGTACACATTTCTAAATCCAAATATTGCAGCATTTTGGAAATTTGAGGGTCTTGTCAGGACTGGATGAATATTGCCCAGACCCACAGGTACTAGATGAATGTAGGTGGAAAACAGCTGAAAAACCTGTGTGACTGAAAAGACCCTGTTATGTCCCTGAGGAATTGAGAGACTTAACTACTGTGTAGCTTTGTAATCAATGAGAATAATCAGCTGTTAACATGTCTTGCAGCTAAGAGCTCGGTACCATTTGTTAGGTACTGAAGTATCTTTGCAAATCTGGCTCTCCATCCTCCTGGCATATGGAATCCTCCTCCTCTCCCTGGATTGTGCTGTTGCTTTTGGCAGCACTGGTAGTACTGCCCTTTTTACAATTATTCCTCCTCCCCGTGCAGAAACTCCAGTTTAATGTGCTGTGACCTCCTGCTCCCTGAGAGTCAGAACCCACAGCCACAGTGGGTTGGATCATATTCACCTCTTGTCTGACCCACTGCTTCTCACTGTCTGTTCTTCTCCTCCCCTGCACATTTCCATTTGCCAGGGTGCCCATTGGGCACTATTTCAGTGTTTGGAAGCATTTAACTACTCTTAATTTTTTTTTTTTTTTCATTTTACATTCCTCTTGCTCTGAAGATATTTTGCTGATACACTATTGTAACTCTGGGAGGATGGGAGAAAAAAACTAAAGCAATTAGCCTTATTTTAATTACCCTTATTGTCCTTACCTAAACTTTTTTTGTTTGGTTCACTGCATATACATACACACAGAAGAAAAACAACCTACGAATCCTGATTCTGTTCTAACAAATTCATTGACTGACTTAGCCATCAGAGCTTTTAGGTGTTGGAATTTTATACTGCCAGTCAGCAATCTAACACAAAATTTCCTTAGGCCTCACCTTGACAGACCAAATCAGAAAACTAAAAAAGAATTCAAACTTATTTTATAAATGTAATATTCCAAGTTATGTAGGCAATTCCACCATTAGGCAATATGGTGCAGTTATATGTGTTTTCATTTTCAGAAGACCCTTCAATACATATTTAAAAAGAACTAAGATTTCTGTGAATGCATTTTTGTGCTTGTGCTCTTTCCTGGGCACTTTCTCACTCTCATTTTTTTTTTTTAGATGAATATTTGAATTAGCCCTCCATTTTGCCAATGATTACCCTGATGTTTAAAACTTTTCTTTGAAGAACTCTCCTAAAATGGAGCATATGCCAAATTGTGTGTTAGTAATTAAAAACATACATTTCAATCATTCAGTAACCAGACAAGTCTAGTGTGCTTATTTCCTTGCACTTGCCAGGCAAGAGAGCTTAGATTATCTCATTAAAACATCCAACTTCAGTGGCAGTAACAAACTAAACTCAGCAAAACACCAAGAGCTGCTTTTTTGCAATGAATAGCAGCTAAAGAACTCAGTGATACACATATTTGTGTTTTCAAGTAAATTACCCAAGATGCAGAGTGTAATAGAATGATTTTGCAACAAGCCTTGGCTCTGAAACAAATGGACAAGAGAAATAGAAGGTAGATTTTAAATGTTATTTGTCTCCCTGTAAATTATGCATTTGTATTTTAAATGACTTTGCTCTTTAAATAATTAAATAAACACGGGGTTAAAGCCACTCATTTATGTGTCATAAGACTGCTCAGTGTTAAATGAGATTAAATGAGTCTTTCATTTTTTGGTTAATAGTTGAATTATTAATTGTTCTTCTGTGCCTCTATAGGGATTATTTGGAGAACAGAATTTAGACTATGTTATCCTAAGGAATACAGAGTGTCTGTTTTTAATTCACTGCTGAATTAACCATGCTGGGGTCTGAGGAAAAGGCTGCTGGCCACCAGCCAACAGCAATTGCCACAAGTCAAAAGAGCTGCAGGCAGCAGGTCAAATTTAAAAAGTACAGAATGCTAAAGCTCAATTATTTAAATCAAAAACCTAGTGTGGATGATCAAATAAGCAGTTGAGAGTATTTGATTGGGAGCACATGGAAACCATCTGTTCCTCTTAAAGCAAACCCCCAGTAATAAATACAGGCAATCAGTACTGCTGGATGGCTACACTTACTTAGGACACTAGGATGCCATTCTCTGATAATTTATAAAAAATATTTCAGATTATTTGTGGAGAAAGGCATGTACATATGCACATGTGAAATGCTCCACAAAAGTGTGAAGAGTTTTACCTGGTTATTCTTCATTACAAATTAATGTTGTCTAAGTATGGGGTTTTTTTCTGCCTTTTTTTTTTTTTTATTCCTTTTTCATGGTGGTCTGTCCATTCCAGATAGATTTCCAACAGAGAGTTCTGAACACTGTTATTTTATATGTTGTCTTGTTGGATAGTCGGAAAATGTCTTACATTTATTTTATCTTTTTATAAAAGAGTGTTTGGTCTTTGGTGCTGGAAATGACTGAAAGTGAAGCAGAAATATCTCTCTGGTTTGATAGCAAAATATTTTTGATAGCTGTTGTGATATTTAATCCATTGTTGCTTGTTATAGGAGAGATTTATAATTAAGAGGTTGAATTCATTACCACTTACTGGGATAATAAAATAAAAGCAAGTACACAGGAGGCTTGTCCTGCAGTCATTTTTCTAAGCTGTAGTGCAAATTCCCTGCATTTCAGCCCCATGGCAACCTGTCTCCAGAAACAGGAGTATATTTGGTGCTTATATGCAGCACCATTCTGAAATTTTGTGGAAAGTTTCTTCCAAATAGATGGGACTTGTCTTCTGTTTGTGGAATGGTTGCAGGGAACAAATGCAATGATCAGGCACATGAAACTGTACAGAAGTGTTGGGGAGGGGCTGATTTTTCATGAGTGTACATCTCTGGTAGTACCTAAATATCAAATCTTGTTGGTATTAGAGTCACAAAATATTCTGAGTTGGAAGGGACCCAGGAGAGTCCCTGAATCCAAGTGGCTCCTATGGGGATCAAGCTGAGGACTTTGGTGTTCCTGGCACCATGCTCTAGTACTGTACAAAACAAAGGAATATGTTCCTTTCCTCCAAAGTCCTTCCGTCTGCCCAATGACTTTAAAGAAACTCATTTGCACAGGCAGAAGGTGTTAGTGGGAGCTCTGTGAATATCCAGGTTTGATTGCCAGAGTGGTACACATGGATCACCATCTCTTAATCCATTTCCAATCTGAATTTACTTGTTAAATTCTTCCTGTCCTTTCCCTCTTTACATTCAGTATCTGGTCTTTTGGTCAGTAATTCTACGTGCCAGGGAGGAGTTTTAGAGCTCTGCTCAGCTTCCTGATGCCCAGGAACCTGGGATAAATAGCTGTTGCATACACAGCAAGTGCAATAATTCTTGAGACATCCCTGAAGTCAGTTTTGATAGCTCTGTACTGCCCAGTGCCTAAATTAATATCCAGTAGTTCTGTTGTGGATGGGAGTTTAATTGCTGCCAGTCACTTCAGAACCTGAAGAGTATTTTAGATGCTTCACAGAAGCAGAGAATCGAAACTGCAGGAAGTCTTTAGGTCAAGGAAAAGCACAATAATGTCAGTGCCTTTCTAAATGGTCTGTTTCTTTTGAGGATGTTTGTGCTTGTGAAAGCAAGGTACAAGAGACGAGGAATCCTCAGTGAAGGAGGCTGATATGAAATCTCAAGTCCCACCCAACAACGTCATGAAGTGCTGTCCAAAGTAAAGCTTAGGAGGACATTTTTAGCACCAGGAGCTGATGGAGGAGAAGGTAGGAGGGCTAAATGAAGATGTCATGTCTCATCACTTGTCCTGCTCTTCTGAGAGGGCAATTCAGTTTTAAAAGTTACCATGAGTGTGTCCAAGAAGTCACAAGCTCCTTCCACTTGTAAGAGGAACAACTGGAAGAATTCAAACCAGCTGAGTGACTCAATGTCTGTGCAAGTGAGAGATTAAAGGAACCAGGCAAAGATGTTCTGAAAAATGTACAATAAACTACTTACCTTTGAAAACTAGGGCATCTAAATTTGTAAAATAAACCTAGGAAAGTGTTAAATAATTTGTATAAAAATGGAACTCCATCTTTATATACAATGAGAAGAAATGCCCTCTCACTTCTTTTTTTTTTTTTTTTTTTTCCCTCTTAAATTTCATTGGTATACATGGCTTTGGCTGTGTTGAAAGGATTTAGGCTGAGAAAAATTGGTTGGATAATATAATGTCCTTTATATCTTCTACATTTGGCTGGTAAAGATTAAAGTTTTGGGCAGTTGTGCTACATGGAATTTAATAAACTGCTTGGTGATGGTAGGTAAATTCCTGAAGCAGCAAAATGGGGCATATTTCTTGCTTTCTATGAGTGTAATGTGTCCTCTGTGCATCTTTTGAGTTTCATGGGTAGGAGAAAAGCTTGACTGAAGTTCAGGTCAAGCAGCATAATAAAAATGTAAGTCAAAAGTAAAAAAGCACATTCATAACCTTCTTTTCTGGGAGTTTTGTATGAAAACATGTTTTGTTTTTCTTCACTGCGGTGCTCACTCATTTTTCTCCACCTGTGCAGCTGTGAAGTTGCACCAAGGGGGAGACCTCATGTAAACCTCTGTTCTTTGAAGTAAAAAATCTTCACTAAGCAAGAATGGCTCTGAAACAGCTTAAAGGCAAGCAACATCATGTACTTGATGGGAACAAATATCACACTTAAAAGCATTCTTTGGGTAGTCCTAGAATGCTTTTGCACAAGTCAAACTGAAAATCTGGAATTTCAAATGCAGGTGCTTTTGTGATCATTTGGATAATGATCTTTCAATAACACAGTGTTTTACTTCAATATATTTCAAATATCTTTGTTCAGTTACATGAAGTTGTGAATCAATTAATTACAAGTACAGATGGGCAAAGCAAACCACTTAATGTTGATGACTCTAGAAAGAATACACAATATAAGCACTTTGAAATTTATGTAGAGGTGGCAGCACACTGCACAATTTTTTTTGTACTAATGGTTAGGCAACTAATTATAGTGTGCTGTATTTGTGCTGTCACTAAATGGTTTCACAGTGTGTAGCCACATCAGTTCTGTTCTTGAATTTGGCAACTTCAATTATTGCTGATAAAAGCTGACTTGTTCAGAAAGTCTAAACTATGGGACGTATGCTATTAAATTCTCCAGGGATCCTGTTTTCATTTCAACTGCGTTCTTTAGTATCAAAAACTTGAATTTTCAATGAACAATTGAATAAAAAAGGTCAATTATTAAGCAGAGCTCAAACCTTAGAATGTGGAGTGCCCTTCTGGCTTATGTAGGAACTGTTTTATTTCAGAATAAAAATGCTGCAAGGTTCCCTAAAGGCAGTTAAACATTTTAAGATAAATTTTGTCCTTTGCACGAGTGAGCAAATTTTGTTTTTTGTGAGGTGCATGAGTGTAATGTGTTCTTGCAGTGTCCATTAAAATAAGGTAGAGAAGACACCACGGTTGTGTATTACTGACAAGCTTTTAAAACTAACCTCTGCATTGGTGGTAGATGGGGAAAACAATTACATCTTGTGGAGAGAACCACAAGTAAGGCTGTAATTCTGGGATTCCAGAATGGGATTAAATCTGGGATTACAGATTACAGTGGGTCAGAAATCCCATGGAACTCGTAGCCTGCAAGTAATAAATTATATTAATGGCAAGGAAACAGCTATTTGTGCATACCCTGGGCAGAAGAGGTGCCTAGAGATCAACAGGTAATCCTCTTATCAGTTTGTAATGAACACTGATAACAGCAATAGGAATAATGTATGCAGGAGTGAGTAAAATGATGGTAGGATGCTGTGTTTTTTCCTAGAATTACTTTGTTTGTCAGGGAAGAGGAGTACAACACTGTGTGAAGGCTAACTGGTGAGAAATAGAATGAAGTGGATAAGCGAGGGCAGGAGGAAGAGTAAAGGCCAAGGGGTTGTGACAACAACAGAAGGGAAATTTGGGGCTAATGACAGAATTCCACGGGGGAGGGAGGTAGAGAGCTGGCTGGTAGCCTGGGAGAGGCAGCTGCTTTAGGAAGCAGCAGAAGCAGCACAGATTCGGAATGGGTTTAAGAATATGACAGAAATGAAGACAAGAAAATAAAATTTCCCTTTCTCCGTTGCAGTGCTTGGGTGGTGCTGATGCACCTTGCTAAGCATCTTACAAGGTGTAGGGATGTTTTGTGTTTCAGGCCATTTCCAGCTTAATCTCCTGATAAGCTTCCTAACATCTGTTCTGAAGCTGACATTTATTTTCTTTTCTATGCTATCCTTGAGGTAAAACTCTTTTCTCTGGTCCCACTGCAGCTCTCTTATGTAAACTGCAGATCTTTTCAGGAGTTTATATCTATTGACAGGAAGTTTTGCATACAAGTCGAGCACAGAGTGTATTTAATGATTCTTCACTTTCTTACTTCAAATGTTACAGAAAAGAAAATTAAGGGGGTTCTTGTGGATTGTTTTCTGTTATTGCTGCTGCTATTCTTGGCTTTTTTTCCCCTTCTCAACTTTTTCAACGACTTAACACTTGATTCTGGAGAAATAAAGGACCAACTATTGACAAGTAACGTCGTTCATTACAAGTGTCATTTGTGGCTGTGTGCACTTTATCAAATCCATAATCTGGCAAGCATTTGATTAGGAAGTAAAGTGCTGTACGTAATTTTGAATTTAAATTTTTCTGTTGCTCCTGGAGAGTTATCACATTTCTTTATACAGCAAACCTCTTTTAGAGGACTGTTGTTGTCAATCAGTAGAAAAGTTCATTCATAATTTTTGTGGTGATTGAAGCATACCACGTTTTTTTGTTTTTGTCAGCACATTTTAGTCTCCTAGGTGTTTACAGGAGCTGCATGTTCTTCACTGTGTTTTTCACCATATTCCTAAAAAATTTAAAGGTGCTTCCTTTGAACAGCACAATGATCTGAAAGATGTGGGGGCGTGGGGTTGATTTGTTTGTTGTTTGTTTGGGGGTTTGATGGGTGCTTTTTAGGTGAAAAGAAGATTCCTCAATTACATCTACTGATAGGAAGGAGGTATTCCCTAGGATAAACAGGCATTCCTCAGGGATTCCCAAGGAAAGTGGTTTATGAGAGAGCAGAACAAAGAAATTGTCAAGATTGACAAATAATGAGATATCTGCAGGATGAAAACACTTTGTTTTTAAAGTAAGTGAACATTAAAATACCAGCGCAGAGCTCTGTTAAAAGACTTGATAGAAATTTATGGAAAATAGAGTTTTAATCTTTAAAGGATCAGTTTTATACATAGTTAGGAAATACTCAGGATATGTGGCATTAGTAGTAATTAATAAAATTTTAACTCAAACTATCCATTTATAATTTTTGGTAAAGCCATTATGAACATTAGTGTGGTGAGTAGGAAAAAAATGGCATCCAACTCCTGAGGAACACATTTCTGGCTTTACATTAATAGGTAAAATAGGTTGCATAAAATGTAAGAACTGGTACAAAACACAGAATACTGGTGATATCAATTAGAAATTGACTCAAGAATCAATACAAACAATTTTCCAAAGTATTTTTAGCAACAGGAAGATTTTCCCTGTCAGTGGTGCATTCTAGATAAAGTAGTGTATAATAATGCAAATGGAGAGAAAACAAGTTGTAACTTCCAAGATAATATTTTTTCCAGTTGTGTCCAACCTCAAAGTGAGATCTCAGTAAGACTTTTAATAACACAATGGTCTGTGGGTTTAAGGCCACATTAAGACCTTCCAACTTGCTTTATTTACTGCTGGTTTCTCCTATTGCTTCAGTGCTTTTAGTTCAGCAGATGAGCTTTTGACATGTATAAGTCCACTGCATTTTGCATGGCCAGGGTGGGTTCAAGAGCAAAGGAAGATATCAGACCAAGAAACTTTGATTCTTCATGAGATGCCACTCCTTCTGGAGCAGTGTTCTAGACCCTACAGACCAGAGCTTGGTGTGGAAATGACACAGCCATGTCAGCTAAAACCTGCTGTTGTCACAGATTGAATTAGTCTGGGGCTGTTTCTTTAAAGCAACGTTTCAGTCACAGAGGCATTTGCAACTTGTAAAAGTCTGTGAAAGTGTTTTCAGGCAGCCTGTGATCCTCAGATCTAAAGGACTGCTTCAGTTCTTTAGGCATTCAGGACTCCTTCTTTGGGCATTCTTGTAATTTAAGTACAGCTCAAAAGATGATATTTTATTCCAAATGTTGTAAGGGAGTAATAATTCACAGCAGAGATATACATTTGGATTTCCATGGTCAAATGCCCTTGGAACACAGAACTGCTCCCAGAATCTTGCTGATGCCAACCCCCCAGTGTCCATAGGAGTGTAAATGATGGGAGTGTAAATTGTAGCACTTTAGATTCATTCCCTCTCAATAATGTTCAAGGAGAGGGTTCACCTGTGGATTTTCCAGTGTGGTCATTGCTCCTGGGATGACTGTAGGCATGGCAGCATAGGATCTTGATAGTATTTGGAGAATGCCGTGTACACTCATCATGTTTCTAGAGAGTTCTGCTCCATGTCCTTTAGGCTTGGACATAGCATGTGCAATGCATGTAATTTTTAACTTGGATTTTTGCTTTATTTTTCATGAGGTAAACAGGCCTTCTTTCCAATAGCTGTAGTGTGATGTTAAATGGAATTGAAGCTCTGTCTTTTCATTCCAGTTTCTCAGGAAAAAATAGCAAAGACCTAATTAACAAAGTTCTGGTAAATTAACTTAGAAGAGTACTCACAAAACTTACCAACAGGACAGTGAGGAGGAAAAAAAATATTCCTACATGCACTAATTTTGTACTTTGAGGGGTTTGGTTTTTATGGTTTCACATGTCTTGGATACAAAATATGTAGCTCATGGTTTGAGCAGGATTTTGAGAACTTTAGTTTTCCATGAGTTTAGTGAGCTTGAAACTTGGGTGCTGGTTTGAGAAATGATTTAATAACAATATCTGCATCTTATCAATTAGTCATATTTGTCTGCCCTTTTTAGAAACTGACATTGTTAGACATGATGCAGCCTAAAGTCACCTATGCAAGGAGGACCTTTTAATATAGTGCACTCAAATTGTGATTTCCTTCAGGATTCCGAAGGAGATAACAGGAATTTGAGAGGTCTCATACACTATATCTTGTTCCTAACACCTGAAGCTGCAGAATTTTCACTAAGTGTTTCCAGAAAAAAGGATTAGAAATGTTGGAGGAGCAGAATGACCCTTCCCCTCTTTATTATTTGAGCTTTTGGCCAACAATGGTGCAGATTTATTGAGTTGGAAATGAAGCATTCAAATCACATTTGATTTTGACTTGTGAAGAATCTTCCAGGAATTATAGCTCAGACTTTTAAAAATTATTCTTGTGTTACACCACATCTTGTGGCAATGAATTTCACGCTGTAACTGTGTATTGTGTTAAAAATTACTATAAGTATTACTTTCCTTTTTGGACTTTTAATATGCTACCTAATAATTGCAGTGATGGTTTCTCAGTTCTTATACTGTGAGAAGATGCATGACCCCACATTTATTATTTTTCCTCACTATTTCTCAGGATTTTATAAATCTCTGTAGTATTCTACTGCCTCTTTCTCACACTGTTCTAGCCAGTCCTTCTATGGTGTTGTCTTCCCTAATCTTCTTATTCCCCTTCTCTGAGCTCTGTGACCAGACTGGCTGCAGTATGAGATGCTATTCTTCCATGATTTTAAATCAAGGAGAATTCCTGAATATCATATAATACTATGGGTTATATTTTTTAATATGCATTGTATGGGTTATATTTTTTTTAATTTTCAGAGAACTGGCCACAGTGAGATAAAGATCTCATTTCTGAACTCTGTTGGTTTGGTTCAGTACCCATCTCTGAAAGACTCTTTTTCTTTAGCATGAACTGCTTTGGACTTAACTGACATTTATCGCCAAGCTGGTCAGGATATGAACAGTTCTTCCTGCAAGTCATAGTCTAGTTACTGTGAAAAAAAAAAAAGTGTGTTGAGTATGTAATTCCAGAATAATCTCTGTGGCAACACTTATTGGTACTGGATTATTTTATTCCCTCTAACTAAAATGTTGAAATGTATGAAGTAAGCAGAGTGCTGGGAAGTCAAGTCAGAGAAAATAGAAGTTCTACCATGGCTGCCAGTGCTGTGAATGATCTACCTGTCAGCACACAGTCTGCTCATGAAGATGAACATGTGCTCTCCTGCAATGATTTACATGGCTTGGTATGTTTGGAACATTATTTGCCCCAGTGAAGATGTCATTTTTCCTGCTTTTCCTAGATTTGTGTAGACAGATGACTTCATGGCTAGAATTCTTTGTCTCTGTTCTGAATTGCTGCAATACTTTACTGTCTCTGTGGCTTATTATGGACTGCCTGCTGTGCCAACACTTATCAGCAGTACTGTACGTGCTGCACTTCACATGCACAACTCCTGCAAAAAGCTCTACAAGAGGAGCTGTTTGATGGATTCAGGGGGAGATGCTTTTGCTGTTGTGCTTCTCTAAAATGGGTGAGCTCTGAATGAGCACAAAGGAGGCAGCAGGAGGAGCAGAGGGATGGAGCAGCTCTGCTGGCAGGAAAGGCTGGCACAGCTGGCATTGCTCACCTGCACAGGAGAAGCTTTGGGCTGAGCTCAGGGTGGCCCATCTCTGGAAATGTCCAAGGCCAGGTTGGACACTGGGGCTTGGGGCAGCCTGGGATGGTGGAAGGTGTCCCTGCCCATGGCAGGGGCTGAACGAGATGATCTTTAATGTCTCTTCCAAGCCAAACCATTCCACCATTCTCAGAGCAAAGCCAGCATGGGTCCTTGCTCTGAAGAGTGCCTAAGTGTACCCTTACTCTAAGCAAGTGCCTGAAACTCTCCTTGAGATATGAGATGACCAAAATCCACACATTTTGTTAGTGAGTGATCTAACAGAGTTTCATTTTGTCCCACTTGTTTTTCTTGAAATTCTCTCAACATTTTTGGAACTTCTTACTTCAAAAGATAAGTCCTATGAAGAAGCATAAAATACATGGAGTTATTTTGTGTAGTATTTTCTTTTTCCTGGAGGGAAATTGTACTTTTGTAACCAACCAAGTATGTTGATACTTGTAGCTGAATGCAATAGTGAATACTAAACTTCAGCAAAGGGCTTTTACTTTAAAATCCAACTCTGCCTTCATTTCTTTGATACTAGTTTTTGATTTTTTTACCCTGATGGCTAAGAGGGATGTTTTCAACAGAAACCTGCACTGTGTGCTCCCCAAACCTTTCTTGTGAACTTTGTCAACAGCTTGGAAAACAGGTGTGGTAAGATTTAACATCGTGTTTTTGATGATTTTGATAGTAACTTGCCAGTAACTCCCTTTTTCTTTTCTTTTTTTTTTATACTGATATTACTGGCACAAGCTACCATGATAAAATAAGCAGGTCTTGAATAACAGTGTTATAATTGTCAGGGTTTCTAAAACATGAGCTTGGTACTTCAAAAAAATTTCCATATAATCTGAGAACTGTGCTTTGCTTGCACATCTCTCTATCCAAAGCATTTTTAAAGAAGTGAATAATGTCACTATGGTCATCTAAAATGTGCCCTTTGTCTATTTTTACATCATTTTTACATCAGGGTTGTATAGGTTCTTAAAACATAACTGATGCTTACATGCCATGTTTGACTGAGACCACAGTAAAATTCCAGAACACTCCTGGTTCCTTTACAAATACAGATGGTTATTTGCAATTTTCAAACAAAATGGGTAATATGTATTTAATATAAAAGTTATGCATCATGTCTGTCTTTTTGTTTCCAACATTACCATGTATTTTTCTTCAATTTCTCATCTCTCTTGTCTACTGCTGTTTGCAAGTGCAACCCATTCAAAAGATTCCTCCCTGTAATTAAATTCCTTGGGCAGAATATGCATCAGAAGAATGAAGACATTTGCAGCTTGCTCACCTTCAGCAGTGGACACCGTGTGTGTCCCAGAGGGAAATGGGCACAAAAGACCAAATAATTGGCAGTTGTCAGCTGCATGTCTCTGTTCCAGAGCCAAGGCCCCTGAGAAGGAGTGTTTGTGATTTGCTGAGCTCCTTGTGAGGGTCGATGGCACCTGGGGACAGGGACAGGGGCAGGTGCCTCACCAGGCTGCAGCTTGACACTCAGGTGGCAGCAAAACAGGGGGAAAACAAACTCTAACAAACTTCAACAGGCTCCTGATGGACTGACACAGATTTCTGTGGGAAAACTGTAAATACTCTCCAACCAGCTCAGACAATTGTTTGTTCTGTTTACAGGTAAAGTTCTGCCTCTCCTCAGCCTTTGAAGGAGTTTAATCATCACAAGGCCTGGAGAAAGGGAGGTAAATGCACTCTTGCACTGACTAATTCAGAGAGGTTTTTTCATCACTTGTGCTGGGGATTAGTCAGTCTTCTGGTACCATTCTTGACCTTTGAGACTTATCCAATTTGCAGTGAAAGTGTTGGAATAATCTAGGGGCATTTTTGAATGAGAGAGCCATAATCATAGAATTACAACATTATAGAATCTTTCAGGTAGGAAAAGACCTTTAAGATTGAGTCCAACAATTAAGGCAGCACTGCTAGACCCCCACCAAACCATGTCCCTGAGTGCCCCATCTATATGGCTTTTAAAATCCTCCAGGGATAGGAAACCAGTGTTTAAAAAAGTATTAGTGAAATAGGCTTTTTTTTTTCTTTTCTTTTTTTTAATACAACATTAGGCTTATAATCTGCCAGTGGCAGATTGTTAGAAATGCAATAGTAATCATTGCACAGGATATTTGACAAAAGAAAGAAAATATTTTTTGATAAAGTGCATTCTTATTTAAATTTTTGTATCAAGAAATGTGTTTTTATTAACAGATTACTGTTTGTTTATATCCTCTCTCAAATGCAGTACATCTGTATTTTACACGCAGCACAAGAAACATTAAAGCAATACTCATTCATGCACATGTGATTTTATTACAGAGAACCTAAATAATCCTGGGTTTTGTTAGGTTTTTTTTCCCAAAAATTAGAAGGCCTCTCTCTATCACCTGCTCTTGTCCTCACGTGCAGTGTGCTTTTCTGAGCAGATTGCTCAGGGTCTGTGCATTGGGCAGCTTGTGTGGCTGCTGGAATGTTTCAGAGGGGTAGGGAATGGTCTCCCAGTGCATAGAAAAGCTCTCTGGGCACCCTTAAGCCATAGAGGCTTTGAAATGTCCATGATATTTGCTAAAGCACTTTGCCCTTCCTCGATTGAAACACTTCCCCCTGCCAGGCCCTGCCTCTTTCCTGCACCTCTTTGCACTTTAGGACAGTCTCATATTGTGATGTTCCCTGAAGGTCCCTCAACAGGCTAAAATCTCCTTTGCTGAAGTTCAGAGCTCTAATTCAGCTGGGGTTTTTTTCTGCTCTCAGGATCTTAAGCTCCATTGTGTGATCTTTGCAGCCACAGCTGCCATGGACCTCCCCATCCTCAAACAGTTTTTCCTATTTATGAGGTAGGAGGTCCAACAGTGATTGTTCAGCCTGCAGAACCAAGTTACCTCCTGGTTAACCTGCTGATCACAGCTTTGAGCCTTCCTTCAGAAGGTTTTCCATCACTTATAAACTTCAGAGTATATGAAGACCAATGGGGTGGAGGATAGAAAAAACCCAAAGCATTGTGTGTTTTTTCAGACTATTTGTTAATGCTTCTGGTCTTGGATTCTCTTTCACATCTTCCACATTTCTCTTTGTTTTGTCACTTGGCTGTAAATAACACAATAATACACTTTCCTGGCCCTTAGGAAGGCAGTGCTCTCCCACTTGTCTTGTAAAATGGACTTATCATTGAGAGGAGCATTTCTGGCAGCCCCTTGAAGAGCTTTAAATTGAAACATCCTTTTAGTGTGGAGTGGTAATCAAAATGCTTGTGTGCTGTATGGGAGAGAAGAAGTAAACGTTTTTCAATTTTATGGCACAGAGTTTTTCCCATTGTTGTAAGAGTTCCTCCATTAAAGAAGCCACCTCAGATTGCCACAGAGGTCCCAAAGAAATGCTAAAAAACGTTTGCTTTTGGAGAGCAGTGTTTGGATCAGTTGTAACTGTAATTGTACCTTGTTGTCACAGGTTCTCTGTGTGGCTTTGCTCTGGGTGTTCTCCTTCATCCAGAAAGTGCATTTGATTTGAAGCATTTTCTCCTTGGTCCTAGTGTGAAATATATCGTGTGATTTCCTCTTATCATCTCCAACAACTGTGCATTGTTGAGGGTCAGGTTTTCTTCTCAATAAATATCCCCTTTCCGTAGGATTTTAAAAACTGTAGCACTGATGCTATATGCATTGCAGCAGTGTGCCCTGGGTAGCTTGGCAGCAAACTGTAAATTGTAGTAAGTGCTGCCATTACAATATTGAGTGTTTTCCCACAGGAGGAAACTGCTTTTTGTATTCCTTTGGTAAGAGTTTTCAGGAATTTATGAGGATATGATCCAGCAATGGAGGAGAACATGAAAATGAGATTTCTTTAGGAATTTATTCACCGGATTGTTGTAGTAGCAATAGGTCTTACATTTTGTGACTTTTTCACTTGTTCCATTTTTCATATTAACTGATTGGAAGCATTTCATGTAAGTGGTTTCCATTTTTATGAGCTCATAATGAAACTTCATTTTCTCTTAAATTGCTTATCGGGCTCTAGATGAATACAGATGGGTTGCCAAGCACCCAGCACTTCTTAGGTCATGTATTTGGAGCCACTTGCCATGTGATTTCATAATCCATGGCTTCTAGACTAGATCCCTAGGCAGGCCAACTTGCTTGGCATCTGCTTTCCATATTTCCTGACTGTGGGGGATCCCTAATGAGCTGTGATAGGAGTTGTGGCAGGTGCAGACTGAAATTAAGTTCCACAGTCAGAATAAAAATCTCCTGTGTTAGTCAATGGTGAATAGCCATGGAAATGACAGATATTTTATCCATGTCCATCTAGAACTGCCAAATCTGCTTGGATGTCCTGCTCTAACTTTTAGCAAGTAGTTTGGTACGTTGAAGTGGATATTTCATTCTCGAAATGTCATATTTGGCAATAAGTACACGGTCCCAAGGTTTGGCTCGTTGTCCTGATTTAGTGTTATTTTTCTAGAAAATAAAAAATTTCTGAGAAACTGAAATTTCATTCCTGAACTTGCTCTCAGCACACATATGTTCCACCAAAAATATACAAAATAAAAGTGACACTCAACTGTACATCCCTCTAAAAGCTGAGAAATACCTGGCACTTGGCCCTTGTTCCTCACCAAGAATGGACTGACTACAAAAGCTGAGCTTTCTTACTCAGCTCCTTGTTGTTTCTGCCTCACAGCTCTTTTCCCTTCCAAAATACAAACTAACCCTGGTTTGTTTGGGATTGGGGTTTTTTTGCTTATCATCAACCTCCTCTTCTTTAACAAGTCAGTTTTTTGGCACATTCTTTGCACCTTCAGACTGCTCCTTTTCCTTCTTTCTTTAGCTTGTGATTCCGTGGTGTCAGAGTGCCAGCAGAGTGCAAGGAGACAAAAGATCTCAGCTTTTTATGCCAACACCTGACTTTGTCTTGTAACAGCAATTATCATTAAACCCTTCTCCATTACCAAAGAGCAGGATGTGCTCGGTGGCCCAGGGCATTGGGACATGAATTTAATGTCCACTTTCCTCCAGAGACACGATGCTTATAAAATTTGGTCAGCAAAATCCAGTAGTTTGAGCTGTGAGAGGTTTCAGTTCAGTCACTGAGAACAGATTCTTTCTCTTGTTATTCTTTGAGTGCCTGCTTACATGTGTGGGAAGTGTGGAAATGCTAGCAGGCTTCAAAACAAAAAAGTCTGGGAACTGTTTTACATGTGCAAAATTCCTCTCTCCCACTGCCAGTCTCAGAAATGGTGGAGCAGGAGGAAAGTATCAAAAATGAGAAAGAAAAGCTCAACCAGAGAGAGAGAGAGGGAGAGAGACCCCCAGTGTAGGAAATGCCAACAGAGTTGGCTAAAGTTTGAGTCAGAAAAACCAGGATGTTGAAGAAAGAGCAGCCATGGAGTTTTAGTGTTCAGTGCTGCCTGGAGTTCCCCAATATCAGCACTAAATAGTCCTTGGTTTTATTTTGTATGTTTAACTAGTAGTGAGAATAAAGCTCTCTGCTAGAAATTCCCATCCCTTAATTTGCTCCAGGTTTTGGAACCCAGCAATGGGACAAGTGAAGTGGAATTGCTCATCTCTTTCCTTTCATCAAGAGTTGTTTTGTATTGCCTGGGTTCAGAGGAGGTGTAAGAGCTATATCACCTGAAAATCAATTTATTTTACTGCTTGCTTTATTTTGCTCCTTTATGGTAATTTTGTCTATTGCATAATTTCATATTTTTAAACCAGCATGTGAATCTGCTATAAAGATACATAGATTCATTTTGAAATAGATCCAAACTTACTTATTTGTCAGATATTATTATAATGTGTCTTAACAAGTCTAATAAACTGTGCTGAGGTGGTGTCACTTAAAAGTATTCCCAGAGATGTCTGCATTGATGTGAAACTGTTCCCTGACTATTCTGATTTGATCAGAGCTATGCAGCCAGCTTCACATCGGGCTCTTCCAGGCTTGATCATGCAGATTTCCATTAATTTTTCAAGCCTTTCTCTAAAATCTGCTTTATTATTTATTTAGCTGTTTCTTTGCTATAAAGAAATCCAGTGGAAAAGGAATGTATAAGCTACTAAACCATGTGGCTGGGGCAGGTTTTTCACTGCTGAAGTTCTGCTTTGGTTTTTGGCTGCAAGGCCTCATGCCAACCCACAGAGGTGAATCCACAGCTAACCCATGCATGAAGCTGGGCCTGTGGATGACAAATAGCTCCATAATCATTCATATGGACAGCTTTGAAGTTCCCTATTCTTTTCTCAGACCTGAAATTTGAGAGGAAAAGTCATTTATTAACAGCTGCTGCTTGGAGGTGTGTTTATAGCTACCAGGCTTTCAAATTAGGTCTTCAGGAAGATGATGACAGTTATTTCTTTTTATGTCATAGAGCTGTTCATCAAAATTGAATCTCTAAATCAGAAATTGTATGATATTCCAGCACAGGACATTGCTTGGACCCAGGAGAGGGATCAGCTTTGGAGTACTGCCCCCTCATTGCTGCAGAAAGTACTCAGGACAGTGTTAGTGATGCCTCAGGTTTAGCTTTTATATTTTTCAGATTCTGTGCTGCTTTAGTGTGTGGGTCTGGGCTTCATATTAGGGGATGGTGAGCTCTCTTCACAGAGCAGGCAGACAAAACAATTCCTTCTCTAGCTGGGGACCAAGGACAACCGATCCAGATCTCAGGCCAAGAGCATAAACAACGTGGACTGAAGAGAGAAAAACAAGAAGGGTGGGACTTCATGGGCTAAAGCTGGAATTGGACAATTAACTCCAATATGCAGATGGGCCAGAACTGATCAAAGCGAGAGACCTTGTGAGCGGTCGTGCGTTTTGTGACTGTTTTGGGTTGTGCTGCCCAAGGTGGATCTATTGAGGCCTCTTAATAAATCCCTACTTTATTCTGTAACTCTGTCTAGTCTCTGTTCTAGGTCAGCCTTCACAAGGAATCATTAGCAGGGCTGATCTCCACAGTGTGGGAGGGTTTTCAGCCTTTCCTGCCAAAGCCTACATCCAAACCTTGCTCTCCTCATTCCCGTCCTGTTCTTGCTCTGATGTGAAAGGAGAGAAGAGAGCCTGGAGTGGGAGAGACAATAAATTCCTTGGCTAGAGAATTGCAGCACATCAGACCTCTGTGGGTGTGAGTGGACCTGGGGCTGGTGGGGCAGGCCTGAACAGAAATGAGATTCCTCCAGAATGCCCCATGAGGCAGCAGAAATGCAAGACCACAAATGGCAAGAGAACGTGAGTCTTGGCAAACAGGGTTTTTAAAGCTCTGACAATATTTTATGTAGTTCTCCTATTGCACAGGAAGTTCACCTGAGGAAGAAGGAAACAATCTCTCCTGAATGACACACCAGCAGATATCTCTGATATTTTCAAATATATCAGATATATATCAGTCAACTATTTCTTCTTCAACAGATTTCTCCTGACCTGAGGTCTGTGTTTTTCTTGTGTTTTACAGTTGTGAACCACAATATTTCTGTTTTATTTCAATCCAATAGAGGAATTAGAAACTAACTCTCCAAAAGGCAGTCTCTGTGTTTATGGCTTTATATTTTTCTTATGTCCCTCAGTGAAAAAAATTATCATAGATTTCACTTGTTTTCCTATATTTGAACTTCTGATAAGGTGCATATACAGATTGCATCTTGAGGCATGCAATGTTTCTAGTGCATTTCACAAAATGTTACAGATTTTAGCAAATTTATGTCATCCTGACAGTCTTTGAAGGAATTATAATTTCAGATTTACTCATCTACTGCAGCTAGGAACCTCAGACCATTGCCAGATGGGCGATGTATTCATAAATCTTAGATCTCTGATGCTTTGCCTGGTAATATTTGAATATTTAAATCAAAAGAGAAAAGTGATAAGAAGGATGCATGGATATTATTTGGAATACTTTTTATACACAGATTGCAAAGTGGAGAACCTGGCTGGGGAGATGTAGGAATATCTCAAAGTAGGTTCTGAAATAATAGGATGGCACCATTGTGAACAAGAAATCTTTGGGCAGACACAGATTCCAGACAAATGCCCACTCAGTTTCTTGTTCACCCCCTGCTCCTCAGCTGGATGGGAGGAGAAACTGGAATAAGAAAGTTTTGGGGTGAGATAAAGAGAGGGAGAATCTTTACCAGTCACTGTCACAAGCAAGAGATACTCAGCTTGGGCAAAAATATTTTTAATTCCCAATTAAAGGAATGTAAAAGGGAAGCGGAGGGGCAGGAATTGATCTCTGCTCTGGGCCAGGGACAGCACCCAGGGAGCAGCTGGAGATCAGGGAAAGGTTCTGCTTCCCCAGAGGGTGCTGGCACTGCCCAGGCTCCCCAGGGAATGGGCAGCCCCGAGGCTGCCAGGGATGCTCAGGGGGGATTGCTGGGGGGTCTGGGCAGGGCCAGGAGCTGCACTGGATGATCCTGGTGGGCCCCTTCCCACTCAGAATCTTCTGTGATTCTAAAATAGATTTGGTTTGTAGGAAGCAAAAAGAAAATTGATAGGCACGTTGGGAGAGCTCCTTGTATGGAACTGGCCTGGGAGCTTTCTGGTGAGATTGTGTAGACAAATTGCAGGATGGCTTGATGCTGTAATTATCCAAAGACACTGCACCAGACCACCTGGAGAAGGAGAAGGCTGCAGTGCTGGATTTGTAGAAGACAATCAGATCTGAGCAAGTGAGTTATTTTACCTTCCTGTATCTTGTATTTCTGCCATGTGCCTGATGCAAGTTTATCTTCTGCTTACTCTGTCCAGAGAGTTTTATGTGCAGTTAATTCTCTGGACTATCAGCCAGGATATTTTTGCAGTGTGCATGTATTTCCCAGAAGTGCTGGTATATGAGGATCTGGGAATAAGCCATTAAGATTTTCTGAGAGCTTTGTTCTTTCCTACAGGGTGTTGTAAATAACTTGCAATAATTTGGACTTAAGCAAAAAGGAATTAAGAAGTTGACTGCTGTTAATGAATACTAATGATTGCTGGAAACATGATCAATGTGAGGCACATATTATTAGTGAAGGTGCCCTTCTTAAACTTCATTAATCACCAAGGTACCTAGGAAGCAACAAATAATTCCTTGCTATTTGGCAACAGCTAAAGGAAGAGCCAGTTTGTAATTGGTGTTAAATTCTGCCTTCTGTCTCATGCTGATGTAAAGCAAGATTGCTGTAGGTTTGTGCTGGCATAAGCAAAAGATGTTTAATGCCCAGCTGGTGCAAAGGTGTCTGAATAAATGACTAATCCTGGTGGAGTCAACCAGGTAAAGGGTGACTTTATGGTCTACCCAGGATTTCAAACCAAGTCTGGAAGGGCTCCCCTCTGGGCAGAGTGAGGCTATGGCTGTGAATAGTCAGTAGGATTGTAATGTGTTCTGGAATCCCATACCCTACAAAGACCCATCCTTCTTTTCTCTAATTAAACACTCTCATCATAACAAAAAAAAAAAAAAAATAAAAATCTAACTACATTTTTAATAAAAAACTAAACATGTTTAGCTTACCATATGGAGGCCTGGCTTTTATCTTTGTCCATGTTATTTTTTAGATTGCAAATTTTTAAGCTTTCCTTACTGTACATCAGGTATTCCTTCCTCAGCTCTACTCATTTTTGACTAAGCAGAGATTGTGCCAGGAAAATCACTTTTGCTATTGAAGCTATTTCCACTGTATATTTTCAACCTGTTACTTGATTTCTTTGCTTTGTCAGTCTTATGAATGGTATGAATGATAAGGTATGAATTTATAGTGGATGCATCAGTTGTCTTAACCTTATTGCTGTCCAGCAATATTTACACATAGCTAAGTTAAGAATGTTTTCTTTCTTTCAAAGAATCTCTACAGAAAAGTTTTATGGTGCTCAATTAGTTCAGAATTTCATTCACATGGAATTTTTTGATATCCATGTTTGAAGGAACTCTACTAGCCCAGTCAAATTGATTTTTGACTTGCAGTTAGCCCAGGCTTGATTTTAATTTCTTGATTTACGTTGTTACCTTCCGTTTCATCTCAAGAAAATACTTTTTCACCTCCTTGTCCTCCTTACTGACGTGAAGTTTCCTATCCAGCTCTTTCATTTAAGTAACAAGCAGGCCAACTGTGTCAGGAACTTCAGACCTCTTCAGCACTGTGTGCTGTCATTTTACTCTGCAGTAATTAGTTCCTTCAGCAATTCACTCAGAACTGCTCTTCCTAGGAAGTTCCATTAGATTCCATTGATAACCTGCTGTGGAAAGTTCTTTGAAGAAGTTTACCTTTCCCAAGTGTGATTTTTCTTTTTTCTGGGCATTCTTGTGTTCATTTACACTCTCATGGTAAAATATCTTGTAGGAATACAAAGATTCTCAATTTGGAAACTTAAATGCTGTAAAAGAATTGGCTTTTTGCTATTCAGCAGGGGTGAAATTGGAGCTGTTTTGATAATTTTCCACAACTTCCCAAGTAAATTAGATTTGGTGCTAAAAAAATGAAAGGGAGAATAGGCAAAGCAAAGAAAGAGCCTTCTTCTGGAGAGCCTCACAGCAGAAATTCTCTGGGAATATTCATCTTTGTCACTTGATATGGAGAACAAAGTAGATTAGTGATATCTCCTCTGCACCATCACCAGTACTTGCAGAGAAAAAAAAATCATTTTCAGGCACAGAATGAGCTGTTCATTGCATGGCAGTGGCAGAAATACTTTTACCTTTATTCTTAGGATCGTGTATTAGACCTGTGGTAAATTTAGCATCTTTTTTTCTGGGGCATTTTTATTTTCCAGCCATACAGAGAGTGCAGATACTGCTCAGGGTTAACCTTCAGATCCCAACCCTAAGGATCATGGCTTTCTTTTAGATCATCACTCAGTGAAATTTCAAGGGAAGCTGTTTTTAGCAGTGAAGTAACACACTCGCTTTCTTCTCATGTTTGCTTCTGTCTTTGTCTCTACAAGAAGCAGCTCCTGGGAGAAAACTTCTCTGTGGAAACTTTAATGTTCATTCCCTGGGTGAGGCGCAGAGAATTGCAGCCCTGCTGGTGCCTGAGCCCAGCCTTTCAGGTGAGGGAAGTGCTCTGTGCAGGGAAATGTTTGTGCCTGGGCTTGGTGTCTGTGGAAGATTTATTCTGCCAGGGCAGCTGGCAGTCTGTCTGTGCAGCTGCTTTTCACTCAAATCTAGAATATCTGAAGTGGATTAGGCTGAACCCAGGGGGTTTTAGGTGTGGTAATATCTGATCATGGAGGAGTTCTTGTCTCATTCACTTCATTAAACCTCAGAAGTTTTCAGGCCTTTTGTTTTCCTTTATTTCTACAAACTTACATGAGGAAAAGGAAACATTTGAACTCCATGATATTCTTAATGAACAGTTATAGAAAGTAGCTAAGTTACTCCTTTTGAGTGAACAGCACAGTTCTGGAGTAATAGTTCTGTGTTTACTCACAGAGGATGATCTAGCAGAGTAAAAACCCATGGTTACTCTCACACAGAGATGATAAAGCCTCTTTATTAATCTGAGTGTAAAATATAAGGAAAGAGATTGACTGTGGTTCACAGCAGTTTGCTGTGGACAGAATTCTCAGCACATTATGGTCACAAATTGTCACTCAGATGTTTCAATGATAAATATTTAATTACCCTGTAATCATTCTGTAATTTGTTTTTACCCTTTATATTGCACAGTAATTATTTTATAATTAAATATTAATTTAATAACGTGATTATGTTTGTGTTGTAGCACAGAATTAACATTGAGTTAATTATGAAATTTTTCAGATGAAGCAGTTTGAAGTAGTAACCTCTCCCTTTTCCCGGAAGAAATGAAACAAGAATTGTATTCAGAACATATTCCAGAGTAGTAAAATGAGATAATCTCATGCATGAATTATGACAGACCTGTGGGGACTAAGGTAGTTTGTTGGCATTTAAAAACGTGCAAAGGAACAATGCTGGTTTTAACACAGTTAATACTTCAACAAGGCCTGATGATTCTTGTACTAGTGGTGTTTTTAGGAGAAATTAGCATTCAGAATCTATTATCTGTGTAAGATGCTGATCTTCATGTGCAAAGGCATCACAGCTACACTGGAAACATTTTGTAATGGAATTATGGAGCTAAAAATGCCCAGCCCCAGGCTGGCAGGGAATGTTCATAGGATACTGAATAGATCAGGTATTTTGGTTTTTAAATGAGCCATGTCAGTGTCTAATGAATTCTGAAAAAGGAAAACATTGGTGACTAGATCAATAATTAGAAAGGCCCAACTTGCTTAATTCTTTGAAATTAATTCTTGGGGTAATATTAGGAATACTAAAATGCTGTGGAAGGGTTTTACCTAGATAACAATAGGGTTTACCTCTATTTATACCATGCTTTTTGGATAGTTTTGAAGCCAAAAGAGAGAAAATAGTTACCTTTAGGAAATAAAACTGCTTTCTATGCTGTTCTTGATGTGGAATTATGAATTATGTGGGTTTTTTGCAATCAGAAGAAATATCTTCATTCTGAAGGTAGGTTTACTATAGAAAAGATTGCTTCATAGCAATATGAAACAGTGTGTTTGGAGAGAGTACAACTCTAAAAGCATCATTCTACCCTATATTTTTTTAAATTATTAATTTTTTATCGTATCTCTCCTTGCCAAATGGCCTTGTCTGCTTGGGCTGAGCTTTGTGTTACTGAAGGTGCTGCCTAAAGTCACTTAACACAGGCTCCCAGGCTCTTTAGGGAATTATTTAAAAAACAGGCTATTTCAAAACAAATGCAACTTTCTCTTGCAGAAACAGAAGTTGTTTCTGCTCTTTGTTTATCTCAGCACATTTCTGACATCCTTTGCACTCATTCATCACAGGACTGAATTCAGCCACATGACCTTGGCATTCTCAGTGCATTAACAGGAGTGGTTTATATTGTGCTATCTGAAACAGGGGACAGTGTTTCATAACCTGTTTTGCTCCCTCTGCATTGCTGTTGTTCCTTATCAATCTGCTGCAGTTGCAGAGTGCAAGTCACAGTATTGGAAGCTATTTATAGTGAGCTTTGGGAAAGGTCAAGTACCTTAGGCTGTTTTCATTAGCAGTATTATTTCCTGGTTTGAAGATATGCCAAATCAATATCTTTTTTAAGAACAATATTTATTTTTTTAAGAGGACTGTTGTTTGATCTTAGCTTGATAAATTCTTTGTCTTGCAGAAAAAAAACAGGTGATAAAACTAATTATTGTTTCTTTTTACATCTTTTATCTGATTTTGGATGTATTATAAATATAGCCAGCATTATTCATAATTCATCATTGGGTTTGGAACTAGACACTTTAGGTATCAAATAAAGGTGTTCAGATAATGAAGAAACCTGGAAAGCTGATATAAAAACCTTAAAGAATGAGAAGAACCTAATGTTACCCATTAGATAGCAACAGAAATATCTAAATATTCCTCTTCAGCTAAAGCCAGAGCTGTCTGTTTATCACTTGCAAAGTTGCATGGTCACTTGTGTCCATCTGGAATCTGGTGCTTTGCTGACCACTCATTGAGCTGGGACAACCCCAGTCCCCATTTCCTCCTCCAGAAAAATCATCGTTCTGGGTTAATACACTGATCCTCAGCAAGGGATCAGTCAAACTGCAACCCAACCACATGGAAACTGTGGCCAGGAGAGAGGTTGAACGTGAAAAAGAGTTTTGTTGGATAGAAGAGGGAGCAGGAGATGAGCTTCCCAGCAGGATGTAAAGTGCTTTAGGTGCCTGTATTTGGACCTGGAGAATATGAGGAAAATGTGCTGTGCCAGGAGGAGAGAGAATCCCCTTCTCTAGTTTAGTGAAAAATGTTAATGTAGAAGACAAATGTTGCTGAAGTAAAAGCCAAACAAAGGCATCCTTGCTCTAACTTAGGTCTGGTCTCACCAGAATACCATGTCTGTAATATCTGAAATATTACTGGTGAAAATGTACTTGCTTGAAGGGAGTAGGTGGGAATTCTGAATGTTGCTCTTGCAGATTGAAGAACATAAATTTCCTTTAATTCTTAATTCTGGTGCACACATCCAACTTGGAATCTGCTTGGTCTCTTGTCTACCGAGATGAGATTTAGAAAGGCACATTTGGTGTTTCCAGTTAAGGTTTCTCACATTTGAAAATGCAGACTGTGTTCCCAGTAGGATTTAAGAAAGTGGTGATATGGATCTTGGGAGGATGAGGCACTGAATAATACAAAATGACAGACAAACCACTTAGAACTGGTTGAAATAGCAGGAAATACTGACTGCAAGTGCATGGTTGTTGGGGCTGTCACCGCACTCATGAGCACGAGGCTCTCAGGTCTCTGGGAATTTGTCTTTCCAACAGTTCTTCACTGGATTTAATTTTGCATGGTCTCTTATAGAGAAAGAAGAAATGGGGGAGACTCTCAATAGAAGGAATAAAGTTTCCTACTCCCTTTTGAGTGATTTTCCAAAGGCCTTAGTGAAGCAGCAGCTTTCACCTGGGAAGTGTGGTGGAACCAGAGTTGTCCTGTCTGTGTATGTTGATTTTGTGATCAAAACCAAACCAGGTGGTTTTGATTCACTGCTGTTCCAAAGAGTACAGAGAAGTCACACACAAAAAAGAACCAACCAATCTGCATTTTGTCTGGGCTTCCTGCAGGTTTTACGCAGTTTTTCCAGTTGCAAGATTCCAGTCTGGAATCTTGAAGCAGTGGGTTGCAGTTGTCTGAAAAACATTTCCAAAAGAAGGAATGGAAATGGAAAGCAAGTTGCTGTGGTTTAACGTGCAGTTGAAAACTTGCATATGTATTTTATGGAGTCTCTAGATATCCTGGCTGTGAGCAAGAACAGGCTGGGTCACACAGATGTGCACTTCAGAAAAGACTCTGAGGCTCCTCCTGGCCAGCTTAACTCCCGAGATCTGATTTAACACTGAAACCATCTCCTGCCCCTTTGATGTGGGTCAAGCTCTTTTCATCATGCCTGTTTAGGAGCTGTTTATTTTTCACTTAACCTTTCCCTTTGCATTTGTTTAATTAAAAGATTTCTCGAGGAGTCACATCACCACAGTGCCACGTTCCACCGCCTTTGTCAAGATTATATAGAAGTGCTTCTCTAATAATTGTCCTGGGATTTAGGAGAATTCTGCAAACAGGTCACCTCCCTGCCTCCGAGTCTGTTTCCCATATTAAACAGATTGCCTCTCTGCTGCAATACCTTGGAAGTCTGCTTTATCACACCACAAACAGGTACAGAACTGAAGGAAATCTCTCTCAGATAGCTGTTTACATCAATTGCTAGTGTTAATTTATGATCACTATATTAAATCCATTTAGTTTTGCAAAAGGACTGTAAATTAATTCTGTGATTTGGGAACACACTGAAGTTATTACTGCACAGCACCTTATTAAAACATTTGAGCACTTCTTGCCTGTACAAATACACTGTGATGCTCTGATAGTCTCAGTGGTTTTTCACTGTGCTACTGCAGCATTGTAATAAATTTCTTTAAGAGAAAATTTGGGTGATGATTAAATATTTTTTTGTTTAATGATATGCTATATTTGATTGCACATATATATTGAACCTCTTTTAGGTGTAATTCATAGCCCTTAAGAGAATCCTTTCCTGAAATTTAAATGCTGAATTAAATATATTTTGCCATTGCTATTCAGACACTGCGTCCATAGACAATTTGTTAGTGCAAAAAGTATCTTTTTTTTTTTCACCGTTCCATATTGCAAGGGGCAACAAGAAAAACACCAAATTCAGCACTGCTTTTCTTCCAAAATTCCTTTTTTGAATCCATTCTGTGAGACAAAAAATAGCCTGTGAAATCATTAAAGATAAATTTATTAAAAAGCCTCAGAGTACTATATTCAAAAAGGCATCAGTTTTTGTGTTGAAGTGTCATCACTGGGGTAAAACACAGGACCTTAATGAAGTGGGAGCAGATATCTTGCACAGCAGAGATGTGAAAAAGGTAAATTTAACACCTAACAGGTGTTAAGAGCCATAAATCACGAAAGGCTCAGCAGTAATTTAATCCTTTGTCAATCAAAGTATTCACCATTAAGAAAACATCTCGCTGAGAATGCTATGTTTAATGGAAATGCTTGTTAGGTGGAGAGGCAAAGTGTAATTTTACCAGAATAACACTGAGCATGGTGCATTCTGAAACAGTTTGTGAACCCTCAGATATCAAAAAAGAGGTGTTTTATTGCTGGTAGTAATGTTTTGTTGCTGTTTAAGAATTCTGTTTAAATAACACAATAGCAAATAGACAAAGCACTTCCCCATTCAGTACCTACATAATATTTAGTGGTGTTCTATGTTGGCCTTACTGCACAATGGATGAATAATTCAAAGGATTCTCAGGAAAGTACTTTAAAATTGTAAGGACAGTAAAATCATTAAAATTCAGGTGAAAAGACCAGTAAAACATTTACCAGTACTTTGCCTTGGGATTATTACAGCCTGTTTTTCACAGGGACGAGCTGGGTGGAAATGAGCAGAGGTTGGGGGCAGTGCTTTAGTTGCTTTAGTGTGTAGTTCTGAGCTTCATATTAGGGGATGGTGAGTTCTCTTCACAGAGCAGGCAGACAAAACAATTCCTTCTCTAGCTGGGGACCAAGGACAACCGATCCAGATCTCAGGCCAAGAGCATAAACAACGTGGATTGAGGAGAGAAAAGGGAAGCTGGGGGTGTTTAGCCTGGAGAAAAGGAGAGTCAGAAGTGACCTTATCATTCTCTACAGCTCCTGAAAGGTGGTTGCAGTCATGTGGGGCTGGTCTCTTTCTCCAGGCAGCACTGACAGAACCAGAGGACACAGTCTCAAGGTGCATCAAGGGAAATACAGGTTGGATATTAAAAAGTTTTTCACAGAAAGGGTGATAAAATTCTGGAATGGCTGCCCAGGGAGGTGGTGGAGTCACCATCCCTGGAGGTGTTTAACAAAGCCTGGATGTGGCACTGGGTGCCAGGGTTCAGTTGAGGTGCTGGGGCTGGGTTGGACTCGATGATCCTGAAGGTCTCTTCCAACCTGGTCATTCTGTGATTCTGTGAAAAACAAGAAGGGTGGGACTTCATGGGCTAAAGCTGGAATTGGACAATTAACTCCAATATGCAGATGGGCCAGAACTGATCAAAGCGAGAGACCTTGTGAGCGGTCGTCCATTCTGTGACCCTTTTGGCTCACCTTGGCTGTAGCCCCGGATGGGCTCTTGTGCTGCCCAAGGTGGATCCAGTGAGGCCTTTTAGCAAATCCCTCCTTTATTCTGTAACTCTGTCCAGCCTCTGTTCTAGGGCAGCTTTCTCAAGGCATCACAGACACAGACAGCTGTGCCAGGCTGCAGCTCCCTGTGCTTCTGGAAGCAATGATCTCCTGCCAGTGATGTCCTGCACCCCCCTGCTCACCCCTGCAGGGCCAGTTGTGCTCCCTGGCAGCACAGCTGCCCTTTGGAAAGCTCCCTGCCCTGTTCCAGGCAGCAAGCTGGGTTTGGAGAGACTCCTCCAGAACCTGGCTGGAGCCACCCTGCTCATTTGAAGGAGGATGACACTCAGAGACAGAGCTGTGAGAGGAGGAACAGGCACAGGGAACTTGGCAGCAGCTTTTGTCTGGCACATCTGGGCTGGAAGGGAGCTGTGTCCTCAGCTGTTCCCCAGCACAGGCTCTGTTGTGGCTGCCAGCCCTCGCTGTCTCCTGCAGCATCGCAGCCTGGCTCCTGGGCTGTAGCAACCCCCTGGAACCACTTCAGGCCCCAGCAGAGCCCTCCTGCTGGACTGGTGTTTGTGTGGAATATGGATCCGATCTCCAGGACAGGCTCTGAACTGTCTTTTTCTTCCCTAGATATAATTAAGTATGGTTCAGCAGGTTAATTCCCATGCTTAGGCTCATTTATGTTGAGGATTAGGGTAAAGCAGATGCAGACACGTAGTTTTGCCATAATTGACTGCAGTGAGGTGAAGTATATTTGACTTCAGGATCATGAGCATATAGAAAGTAGAAATTAAGCTTCAGAAACCTCCAAGCAAAGTTATGTCTTGTGTTTTGATAAGGACAATCACTTGTTTGTAGTGACTTAAATTCTCAGCATCCCAAAAGGAAACAAAACAACAACAAAAAAGTACAATATAGGTAATTTTTTTTATAGCTGAGGAACAAAGTGTTTAAATTTGCCAGGATGAGTGTCCAGAACATCGTATGCAGGTTCAAATCCAAGTTTTTGGCAGTCACTTCTTAGTATTCCAGAAAACAGGACAAATAAGAATTGTATACTGTTTATATATGTTTTCTAAACTTTCAAAAAGTGAGTTACATTTTTGGGTCATAATTTTGCCAGGGAAGATCTATTTATTATCCAAGTGTGATGTCACTCAGCAGATACCCTGCTGGCTTCATTTGTGCTAAGCAGTTCTGCAAAAGCAGAGACAACTCTTTTCCTTTCCATCTGCTGCTCAGTTAAATCCCTATTACGTTGGGTTGGTATTTATATAAATTGCTGGTAAATTCTTTGTCATTGCTTCAGATGGTAACTGTTCAGATTTCAAGATCCCTTTCCCCAAATTAACAGTGAGAGCTCATGCTGTTTTCAATTATTACAATTCATTCTATTTGCTTTGTAAAGAATGATTTTCTGAATTCCAGTGAGGCACCAAAATAAGTTTTCCTTCGAATCACTGGAATCCCACTAGTGTTTTTCTGGTGCTGCCTGTAGTGTGGGTACCTTTGGGCTCAGTGGTTCTCTCTTTGAAAGCCAACCCCTACTGAGCTCAGAGGGAGGAAGGTCAGAGCCTCAGTGAAACACAGAACAGCCTCAGAATTATCCCTGTGATTCCAGCACAGTCTAAACGAGTGGATTTTAGTTCATCTGGCATCACACAGTGAAGATACACACACGAGTGACTGGTGAGAGCCCTGGTGGCTCTTTTTGACTGCAGGATTTCATTGCCTGAGCTGCTCACTTTGCATCCATTGACTCGGGGAATAGGTGCCCTGTAGTGGCAGAATCTCAGGGGAAGGTGGTTGGAGAACTTGCTCGTGGTATTTAATATCCTAATTTATGCAGCAGATTTTGAGTTGCTGACATAGGAGTGCGGGGTTGGGCTTTCATTCCATTTATTTTGTTTGGGATTTTTTTGGCTGTAAAGGCTGCTTTGGCCCACTTGTGTTGCTTGCATGGAATTGAAATAGCATTCAGAGTGGTGGGCAACAGTACAACACCCGCAGTCGGGAAATAGAAATGGGTCTAGAGCTGCCCTCACAATTTCTGTGTGCGTGGGAAGTGTGTGCAAGCCTAGGACAGGCTGCCTTGTGGTCAGTCGCTCGCCCTCATCGTGGTTCAAACCAGCCACATGCAGGCTGTCAAGGGTGACACATTTATCCAACGCCTGGTGACAGATTCAGCACAGTCCTGAGCTGGCAGACACACTGTTTGGACCAAATGTTCCAACACCAACGCGTTAGGCAAGGAGCCAGCAACTGTTTGTCATGCAAATATAAATAACTGATACCACAGCAGTGGTTTCTTGCTGCAGAAAATCTGCTTTCTGCTACAAGCAAGAGTTCACTGGCTCTGTTTGAACCATAGAGGTTGAAGGAATGTGTATATATATATTTTTTTTTAATTGCAAGTTAAAGTGTCAGAGAGCAATTGTTAATGTGGTTAAAAACTCTGGTGTTTAAAAAGTTATGCTGTGTATCCTTGGAGTCAGCTGGGACCGTTCTGTGTGTGTTTGAACAGTGTGGCAGGGTTTGAACCCCTCCCAGTGCCAGTGTGCAGGTTCCAGGGCAGTTTTAATCTTCCTGTCTGTCCAGACCTGCGATCACACAGGCAGGGAGAAGGCTGATCCCTGGAAATGAACCCTGGAGTCTGGCTGAGGTCCTTTCCCACTTTTATTTCAGAGGTACCAGCCCACTGCTGGCCGGCTGATGGTCCAGGAGAGCAGAGCTGCTCCTGTCTGCATCCCCTGGGTGTCCATGTGTGGGACAGGCACCACCTCCCCTGTCCTGGGTTAAAGAGAGCTGTGACATTCCCAGGATACTGTGCTAAGACACAATCAGGAATGCATTTTTCCAGGGAACCTGCATTTCCAAGGTCTCCTCTTACAGCAGGCTTGATGTTTAGAGCCAGGTTACAAGGGAGAGGGAAGTTGTAAACTCAGCTAGCAACAGGTTTACTTGCAGTATAACAGATT